>NW_007248878.1:2226-71058 GCF_000164805.1 Carlito syrichta
CTGTGGATAAATCTGCTGCTATTCTAATTGGTTTTCCCTGGTAGGTAGTCTGGCCTTTTCCTCTTGCTGCCTTTAGGATTTTTTCTTTTAGAGCTACTTTGTTCAGGTGAATTATTATGTGTCTAAGAGTTGGTCTTCTCATTTGTTGTCTTTCAGGGGTTCTCTGAATCTCTTGTGTTTGAATTTTTTCATCCTTGATGAGATGAGGGAAGTTTTCTTGAATGATTTCATGAAATGTTTGTTCCATTGTGGCTTCTGTTTCTCTCTCTGCCTCAGGAAGCCCAATTACTCTAGTTTTGGCCTCTTGAAGTGATCATTCATCTCTTGCAGGTTTTGTTCTGCCTTTTTTATTTTCTTTTCTATGCTTTTGACAGTTTGGGTTCTGTGTTTTGATCTTCAAGCTCTGAGATTCTTTCTTCTGCATGGCTGATTCTGCTTTTCATGCTTATTAGTCTTTTATTCATTTCCATCACAGTATTCTTTACTGCTGTCATTTCTGACATCAGCTCCTTCATATTTTCTTCTTGTCTCTCCTCAATTTTTTTAATTCCCTCCATTAATGTCTTGATGTGTGGGTTTGTTGCATGTAACCAGTCATTCTGGGGCTCTTCATTGTTTGTGTTCCAGAATCTGTTTTCTCAGTGTCTGATTTCCCAGGGGTCTGTGTGAGACCTATATTCTTCTTTTGGTTTTTCTTCATTTGTATGGTTTTTCCCCTCCCTACTTTTTCCTTCCCTCCATGTCACTGTCTTCTTTAATTCTATTATTCAAGGGTAAAGGGATTGGTTTTACTTCTGTTTGTTCAATCTCCTATTCTTTATGTATGCCCTCTTACTTTGTTCAATTCTGGAGTTGCACTGTAGATTGGGGGTGGTCCTTTTTGCAGTTTTGAGATTTACTTAAGTGGAGAGCTGTGATTCAAAATCTATCTGCAGGTCCTGGTATTCGCCGACAGGTGTGTGGATAATCTGGAATCCACTTCCCACTGCCTTGGAATCTGTCTGTGCAGTGGTGCTATAGGTTTACTCCCTGAAATAAAATGTGGTTAGCAGAGGGGAGTGAATGGAGCAGACAGTGGGTTGAAGAGGGGGGTTGAGAGATTGAGGAGTAAGGGGGGGAAACAAATGAGTGTGCCAACAAATAGAGAGAGAGGCCTATATTGAAACAGATAAAAACAATAGACCACAGCTACAGATGAACCAACTCTCATATAAAAAAAATAAAACATATAGTGATGCTAACATACAAGCTAACCAACCACCTTATTAGTGTGCTGTTCCTCTATACAAATATATGTTTTACAGAGAGAAGAAAAAGAAGAGGAAAAAAGAAAAAAAGGAACAATGCAGTAGGAACAGAATTAAGTCATTAAACTAACAGAATCAATGAAGCACACTCTGAGACATTTCGTTTAACTCCAATGTCCTTTCCGTTCTGATTTCTAGTTTTCTTTTCAAGCTGGTAAATTAGTTTGCAGTTAGGGTCAATTGCCCCTGGTCTGCTGTGAAGGAGAGTTCAGATGACCCTCCATTCACCATTCTGGCCTATGTCTTTTTCAAGCTTGTTTCTCCCGTTTCGGTGTTGTTACCTTGAATCGCCAGCAGGTGGTGCTATCTCAGCTGCTCGCCCCAGAGGGGGTGGGGCCAGACAGGAACGGCAGAGGCTGAAGATGGCTGCCTACCTCAGGACAGGCAGCAGGAGACTTATGGCGGGCAGGATATCTCGGTCACAGGAGAGGTGGCAGCGATCCCAGCAGATCTTCCCTGAAGGGGCTTGAAGGACTGAAGTGGATTGCCTCCCACCCAGGTGGCGTGATGTGCTATGGCTGCCACGGAGGCTGCAGCGGTAGTGGCGGGGGGGGGCTGCGGTGGCAGCGGTGGCGCTGTTTGTGCTGCAGTGATTGTCCAGTCTGCTGTGATGCCCCAGCGGTGGCAACGGCTGAGCTCCATATGAAGAGCAGGCTGCAATGTTGGGGTCTGCAGCCCCCGGGGCGAGAGTCAGAGACCCACCGCAGTTCTCCTTTGCAGAGGGTTTCACAGACTGGGTTGCCCCATCGCCATCTTGCCACTTCTCCTGCAACATTATTCACAATGACAAAAATACGGAGCCAATCGCGCTGCCCATTAAAAATGAACTGGATAAGAAATGTGCTACACATACACATTGGAATATTATGCAGCCATAAAGAAAAACAAAATTATGAACTTTATGGCAACTTTGATGGCTTTAGGGTCCATTATACTCTGTGACTGCAGAAACAAAAGACTGAATACCACATGTTCTCACATATAAGTGAACCCTGAACATTTATCATAACACTGTAAAAAATTGTTTGGTAGTAGTGGGACACTGCCAGGGCAGGGAAGGGAGGAGCATATCACATCAATAAGGGTACCTGATCTCAAACCAGGGGAAGTGAGGACCAAAGGGAGGCCCAAATTTATCTATACAATGACCATGTATCTTCTTAATCCTGAATTGTACCCCATATCTTTAAAATACAATAGAATAAAATAAAATAAAAATAAGCTAAGAATAAACATAATTTAGTATTAACAACATCTTAGTGGCATAAATTTAAAACAATGAGGGAAACACAGACTTTCATCTTATTATCTATGTTTCTTGCTAAATTCAAGAAATCACAATAATGTTTATCCATATTCTGATCCTTTCCCAAGTGCAAATCTCCACTTCACCCTAAGAGTCAAAATGTCAAAATAGAGTCATAATGAGGCACAGTACATAATGTTATTGCAAATTTTAAGGATGATCAGTACACAGCTCCTATTTATAAGACTTATTACTTACACTAAAAAAATTTAGACCAAAATTTTGGATCAGTCAAGAAATAAGCTAAATCAGGAAAGGCAAGAAGAATGAGAGTTAAGATCCTCATCATGTCAGATGCAATTCAAAAAAAGAAGTAAAAAAAAGAACATATTGGAGAGTTATTTGTGGTGTCTTGGGTGGGAAAATATCTGAGAACCAAACAAACTATAAGTAAGAAAACAAACAAAGTTAGCTGGAAAACTGATTGTAAACAACATCAAGAACAGACATTTAAATAAGGCAATTGTTCTAGTTTATATGTTTTTATCCTTATTACATTGAATTGTACTGTCCAATATGGTAGTCACTCACCTCATGTGGCTATTGAAATTCAATAATTAAATAATATATTACAAATCCAATTCTTTAATTGCAATAACTACATTTTAAGTACATAATAAAACTGCCTGTTGTCCTGTAGCTTCTTACTAGATGACAGAGATGTAGAACATTTTCATCACTTCAGAAAGTTCTGTTAGATAGCACTGACCTAAAAATATTAATTTATCCTACCATCAAACTTAATCTAACATTTTTATCTCTAAAGCAGAAAACTCTACTGGACTAGTTCTCATCTTGTAAACAACCATAAAACTGAACAAAATATATGAAGCAACTGTATTCAGCTGTTGCACAACAGGCAGTAGAATAGTACCATCTTTGAAGCCTGGAAAGTTGAAGGTGAGAGCTATTATAAGCTGTCTGGCTGGGAATAATATTCTGACCACAGCACGGTGAGTCAGGGTCCATGTAGGGCATGGCAGTCATGCTGAGCTGAGGAGTCAGATGTCAAGAGCTCCTGGCAGCTTAAGTTATTGGAGTATGTTTAAAAAGACATTTATAATAGCTGTGTTAAAGCCTTTGATTAATTCAACATCTGGGTCATCTGTGTGTCTTTTATTGTTTTTTAAAATCTTTTTAGAAATGTATTCAAATAATTAAGGAGAAATATATTCCTAATGAATGCACAGAAAAGAAATATCAGTAGATGAAAAAAGTATTAAAAAATTAAATAAAAAATCTGAAACTGAAATTGACAAGCAGATTTGAAAATTAAAATAAACTAAAATAACTGAAACAATGTTAAAGAAAAGAAAAGTTGATTTCAATACTTCTCATAAGACTATAATTAATAAATGTGGTATTGGTATAAGGGTAGGCTTTACAATCAATGAAACAGAATAGCTTTTCCAGAAATAGACTCATATATACAAGGCCAATGTCCTCTTGAAAATGTGCCCAAACATGTAAATCAATGGAGTATGTCTATTTTTTTCAACTAATATTTGAAAGAAAATGGTTAACTATGGTTAAAAAATAAAAATAAAAAGAAGAAACTCAGCCTGTTCTTCAAAGCATACAAATATTAATTTGAAATAGATCACATACTTAAAAATAAAAGATAAAACTATAAGAATTCTTGAAAAACAGGAGAAAATTGTTGGGCCAAAAAAAACCCCTCAAACCATAAAGAAAAAAAAACCTATAAATTTCATGTAAAACTGTTTTTTTAAAAGACATGATTAAGAAAATGAATAGGCAAGCTATAAAATAGGAGAAATAAATTCCCAATCTTCATATCTTCAGTAAAGGTCTACTTTTTACAATATATAAAAAGTTCTATAATTCAATAAGTAGAAAAATAGTCCAAATTAAAAAATGTGCCTAACATTTTGAGACAGTTCACAAAAAAAGATAAATGGTCATTAAGCATAGGAAATGATGCTCAGCATAATTAGTCATCAGGGAAATACAAATTAAGACCACAGTGAGAGCTTTATGCAGACCCACTAAATTTTTTTTAATGGCAATGTCAAGTGTTGGTATGGATGTGGAATAGCAATTCTCATACATTGCTGGTAGGAGTGAAATAGTGCAGCTTCTTTGGAAAACAGTTGGGCAGTTTTTAATAATAAAGTTATGCATACACACATCTTGTGACTCAGCAATTTCACTCTTGATTTTTATCTAAGTGAAAGTAAAATAAAGGCATGTCTTCCCCCCCAAAAAATTTATACACAAATGTTTATAGCAACTTTATTCCTCATAGCCAAAAGGTGAAATTTACCCAAATGTCCATCAATAGGTGAATGGATTTGTTGATTTGGATCTTCTTGGAAGCAAATGCAAAAGCAGAGTGAGTGTTGTAAGTGTAATGGTAAAAAGACCTGTAAAAGATAAAGAGTCAAGAGAGCTGGGATAAGATAGAAAATCTTTATGAACATGATGCAGGTCCCACACCTGTGAAAAGGTAGGTCCTAAATTATAAGCTATGCTCACACATTGCCTGTTGCTGCCCAAGAAACTATGAATTGTTTTAAACACTGGGCAAAAAGTAAGGGACTGCAACTGGAGGCTATGGGTTACCTGTGTTCATCACATCTGCTACACCTCCATGGTGCCACAATGGAGAAACAAACGTGATATATTCATAAGATCTATTATTACTCGGCAACAAAAAATTATATATCTAATTTCCAGGATGTAACCTGGAAAGCATAGAAACAAAGAAAAAAATGATATTCCTGCTAGTTACAAAATTTTCAAATAACTACATTAAAATGTTAGTTAATTTCTCTCATTTGTATATTTTACACATAATTATGCATGTGCATTATTTTTCATTTTAATTTAGATTACATTAGAACCATCACCCAGAAAATTCATAATTATGCAACAATATATACCTAATATGTTCCAAAATTCAAAAAAATATATTCTCTACTATTAAAAAGTTTAGAAACCAGTGAGACAATATTTTTGGACACTTGGGTTCCTCTTCCCTGATTTTTTGCTACTATAAAGTTATGCTGAACCATTATGCTTACAGCTTCATATTTCTGATAATTTTCATAGGGTGGAATAGTATAATTCCAGACATGAACATTTTAAAGTATTTTGATATATATTTTTAAATTGCTTTTCAAGAATATTATACCAGAATATCTGAATCTGTGTTATCACATATTACCCAAGTTTGAAGAGTCACAATATTTTAGAAATCTTTACTAATTTGTTAAGCTTAAGAGTACCAAATATAGGAATTTTAATTTACTTTAAATTTCTTTTAGTAAAATGGCATTTTTCTCAAATGTTCATTTACTGTATTTCCTTTAATATGAATTATCTGCTTCAACTTTTTTTCTACTAGACTATTTTTCTCTCTTGGGGTCCTACAGTCTTAATTCTTTTCTAATTAATTTTATGAGTTTGTATTATTATATTGTAATGTTTTATCATCTAAGTTGCCATGTAGAACATTTTAAAACTATAATTTATATAATGCAATGCCCTTTGGGCATGAAAACAAATATTCATTTATTTCTTGACTTATTTAGTCATTACTTAGAATTGTTGTTTTTACAACTATTTACCCATAATTTTATCCAAATGATTTTAGTTGCCATTATTTCTCATCTTTGTGGGGAATTTTGTTATACAGATATCTAAATTTATGGCTGCTACTTGAATCTTAGTGGCACTTCAAATTTTATTTACTGAAAAATATACTCATTTACACTTTTTCCCACATCTTTCTCTCTCTTAAAGCTTCACGTTCCCTATTATCCTATATACAATCAGTTATGTAACATTTTTCAAAATGGTTCTGTTCTCTTGTTTCCCTCCATTAATTCAGACCCCCATTACTTTTTATCAGGAGTCTAACTACCATAATTTTCTACTTCCAATCTATTTCACACCATTCTATTTTTCTCTTTCTGGATTCATCCTCCTAATGCATACCTTAACTCATCACAGAAGGAGGTACAACATCTCTTTCACTTGGTATTCTTTGAGACTGGGGATGTAGGTTCTGTAGCTTTGGAACCCAGGTGACAATGTGTGATAAACAAGAAAGAGATGCTATTTCCATTTCTCCAAGGCACTTGGCATTCTTACTGCTGCAGGAAACGTCTTATCATTTGGTCAATTCAAAGATTTTGAAGGCTTAGGAAAAACCAGCAGACAGTACTCCAGTGGATCAGAAAATAGAGTTCCACACTGAGTGAACTCGTAGTTAGATAGCAGTGAGCTGCTGTCCTCAGGTGGCTTTTATGTAGTGGACATGTAGGGTCACTCACCTCCTTTCCCATTCCCCATCAGGCACCTCTTTCAATGAAACTGTTTTCCCACTTATTATCAGACTATGATCTAAAGTTATGGAAATCCAAAATTATTGATCTTGTTATGGTGATTAAAGCACTGAAGATTGTGTCAGTGTTGTGAACACATAAATAAAATTATTTATGGAAAACCAGCTTCATTTAAGAAGCAAAATAAATGCAAGCATGTATAGATTTGTTTAACACAATATGTTGTTAGTAAGGAACAATGGATAGGAAATATCTAGTCCCTATAATGCAATGAAATGAAAATTGGAGGATCCAGAAATACAGGCCAAATATGGCTTCAGGATGGAAAACATTGAAGAATCAATATCAAGTGAGATTTTAGTAAGGAACCTGGGTGGAATAGATGAGAAGCTTAGGAAGAGAGAACTTATGACTTAAACTTTTTTTGTTGTTGTTTAAAATTTTTCTTTATTTTGGAGATGGTTTAATAAATAAAAACATTATATTCACCATGCCTAATTAGAGATTATTGATTACATAGGCCACCAAAAAAGACACAGATAATTTTTAAAAAGAAAAAAATATATACATATGTATAAGCTTAAGTCCTTTATCCAATCAAAGGATAGGGCTCCAAAGTTTGGTTTCAGGGCCCCTTGCCATTCTTTTTATTTATATATATATTTTAAAGATGTGGGGTACAATTCAGGATTAAGTATACAAATATTCATTATGCAGGTACCTTTGTTGATGAGGTGTGCAGAATTCCACTACTGACAATCCTGAAACCCCACCCCCAGCAATTTCCCACTACTGACAATCCTTTTTTTTTAAAGTATTACAATAATTTTTCAAAGTCCACTTATGAGGGAGAACATGTGATACTCAATTCTTTGTTTCTGTGATAGATCAATCAGTATTACAGACTTTAAGTCCATCCAAGTTGCTGTGAAGTTCATCATTTTATCCTTCTTAATGGCTGCATAATATTCTATTGTGTATATGTACCGCATTTTTTTATCCAGTTCTCTTTCGATGGGCAACACAGTTGGTTCCATGTTTTTGCTATTGTGAGCAATGCTGCAATAAACATGTATGTGCAGGTATCTTTTTCATAAAGTGATTTGAGTTCTTCCAGGTATATTCCCAGTAGGGGGATTGTGGGGTCGTATGAAAGGTCGATTTTTAGACCTTTTAGGAATCGCCAAACTGTTTTTCACAGAGGTTGTACTAGTTTGCACTCCTACCAACAGTGTATAAGTGTTCCCTTTTCCCTGCATCCTCTCCAGCATCTGTTGTTTTTTTGAGTTAGACTGGAATTAGGTGGTATCTCAGTGTGTTTTTAGTTAGCATTTCTTTGATGACTAGTGAGGCTGAGCATTTTTTCACGTATCTGTTGGCTGCTCATATGTAATCTTTTGAGAAGTGTCTATTCATATCTTTTGGCCACTTTGTAATGGGGCTGTTTGTTTGTTTTTCAGCACATTTGATTTCCTTGCATATCCTAGATGTTAGGCCTTTGTCAGACACACAGTTAACAAATATTTTTTCACAGTCTGTGGGCAGTCTCCTGCTCTCTTGATGATTTCTTTGGCTTTCAGAAGTTTATTAGTTTGATGAGGTCCCACTTGTCTATCTTATCTCTTATGGCATGGGGACTTGGGGTTTTAATCAAGAATTGGTTGCTGGTTCCAACTTCCATAAGGGTGTCTCCTGCATTTTCTAGGGTTCTTACAGTTTGGGGTTTTACATTTAGGTCTTTGATCCATTTGGAGTTGATTTTTTGTGTATGGTGATAGGTAGAGGCCTTGTTTTAATCTTCTGCATGTGGTCAGCCAGTTTCCCCAGCACCATTTACTTAGAATAATGGGCTCCAGCTGCACCTACATTGCTGCAAAGGACTTGATTTTATTCTTTTTTTAATGGTTGCCTAGTATACATACATATACCATGTGGTATCTGTACCACATTTTCTTTACTCAATCCACCACTGATGGGCACCTAGGCTGATTCCATGATTTTTGTATTGTGAATAGTGCTGTGATAAACATTAGTGCAGCTATCTTTTTGGTTTATGATTCTTTGGGTATATACCCGGCAGTGGGATCACTGGTCAAATGGTAAATCTAGTTCTTTGAAAAATCTCCAAAGTGCTTTCCACAGCGGCTGAACTAGTTTACATTCTTACCAACAGTTTATAAGTGTTTCCTTTTTCTCTACAACTTTGCTAATATCAGTTGTTTTTTGACTTCTTAAAAATAGCCATTCTCACAAGCATGAGATGGTATGGTTTTCATATGGTACAAACTGCATGTTATTATGCCTTGTAAGAAAGCATTGTGAGATGTGATGTTTTAAGATTAGTCAGTTGTCTCTAATTCAAATGCTATAAGAAGCTGGGAAAATGTAAACATTTATTTTTATAACAATATTTGAAAATCATTGTAATTTTTGATTAATCACATTTTATTCTAAATGTATTGTTTGTAACTAGTAATTAAATTAAGAAAGTAAATTTTGGATTATTTATTTTAAATATAATTTATACATGGCAAAACAAGCTTCATTGGATTCTTTGTCATAGATAACCCTTTTTTTTACTAATGTAGCAATAGAAATAAAACAAATGATAAAAATGAAAGTGATTCTGAAGAAATAAAGACAGAAAGAGTTCATACAAGTTATATTTAATTCAGTTTTGTAAACAGATTTGATGAAATGAGAAAACCACAATGTATTATTTGTAGGGATACATTGGTTAATGAAGCAATGAAAACATCAAAACCTAAGTGAAAATTTTATACATAACATTACCAAATAAATTTAAACAATAATTTGAAAGAATGGGTATTGAATAATAAGTCAATATAAGATGTTTATTGTTTTACTTGTGAATATTAATCACTTGAAAGGCATTCTTTCAATAAACAGTTTTGTATTTCTTTTCACTTTTTATTTTATGTGTGCTCTGATTATACTTTTTGAAATATAATTTCATCTATTCTAATAATACAAATGAGATTTTATATTGTATCTTATTTTGCTTTTACATAAATTCACTTTGTGTGTTACAGAAGTATTAGGCTACAGTTGTCATGAACAACAAACAAATAGCCATTGAGAAGATCTTCTCTCAGCAGCCAGTATGTTAACTTAGTGTTTCTCAGACTTTAATAAGCATAGGAATCACCTGGTGAATCTTGTTAAAATCTACTTTCTGGGCCAGGCTCAGTGGCTCAGCCTGTAATCCCAGCACTTTGGGAGGCCGAGGCAAGTGGATTGCCTGAGGCTACAGGTTCAAGACCAGCCTGGGAAACTTAGCAGAACCTCTTCTCTACAACAAATAAAAAATTAGTCGTGCGTGGTAGTGCGTGCCTGTAGTTCTGGCTGCTTGGAAGACTGAGGCAGAAGAATAACTGGAGTCCAGAAAGTCAACACTGGACTGGCAGTGAACATACCACTGCACTCCAGCCTGGGTGACAGAGAGACTCCAACTCAGAAAAAAAAAAAAAGAATCTACATTCTGATTCAGTAAATTCATAAGGTCTGAGATTCTGCATTAGTAAAGAGTTGTGGATGACCCGCCTGGGCAACTTGGCGAGACCTCATCTTCACAATAAATCAAAAATTAGCCAGGCGTGATAGCGTACGCCTGTAGTTCCAGCCACTGGAAGGCTGAGGCGGAAGGATCACTGGAGCCCAGCAAGTGGAGCCCAGCAGGTGGAGGCTGTGGTGGCCGGGAGCGGCCACTGCACTCCAGTCTGGGCAACAGAGTGAGACTCCAACTCAAAAAAAAAAAAAAAGAGTTGTGGATAATGCTAATAACTATGAGCAATTATGCAAGAGGAGATTCCTCAAAACAGAGTTTATCTATAAAACATTTTGTATTTATCCTTACACGTTTAAACTTCAGTCACCTTCAAAGTACTCTCCATTTGATGCAGTACACCTATCAAAACGGTTTTTCCACTGTGCAAAAGTTTTTGAACTCCTTGATTTTGACGCTAAAAGTGCTTCTGCTGTGTTTTGTTTCACCTCTTCCACATTGGCAAAACATTTCCCTTTAAGTACTTTTCTCATACAGGAAAACAAAAAAAGTCACTCAGGGTGAGATATGATGAATAGGAAAGGCAGTACACAAGGGTCATGCCATTTTTGGCCCCAAACTGCCGAACACTAAGCACAGTATGGGCACGGGCATTGTCATGGTAGAAGAAACAGTCACCTGCTTGTCACAACTTGGGATATTTCTTCTGTAAATTGTGAGGCATCCTTCACAAAACTTGCAGATTAAAACTTTGGTTGACAGTTTGATCCGGAGAAACACATTAGTACAAGGGGTCCGCCCTCCAAAAGAAGATTTCAGTTTTTTCACCTCCCACTGCCTCCCACCTTGTATTTCTGATATTTACTGTCTCACTTGCTAATACTGAGGAGTTTGAGTGTTGAAAGGTGCAGGAAGCGACCAGAGGGGCGGCTCCCAAAATGGAGCCGACACACAGGACAACAAAGGCCCTCGGTATGTCCTCTGCAAGCACAATTCCCCGCACGCACGCGCCAATTTCAAACTTCCCAGCACTTGGTCAATTTCAAACCTTCTGTGTCAATTTCAACCCTTCCCATTGCGTCAATTTCAAACCTTCCCCAGGCGTCAATTTCAAACTTGCAAGCCTCCAATCAGTAGCCAGCCTTGTTATGCATCCAATAGGACCATAACACGGCATTGGCCCCACCCTACTCCCATGCAGCTCCTCCAATAGGAGCATAGCATGGCCCCTTCCAGCCCCTGTCAGGCTGATAAATACAGCCCTCTCCCTGCAACTCTCTCTCTCTCTCTTTTTTTCCTGTTTTTCCGTTACAGATCTTCTCTGTAACAACCCTTTTAATAAATCTCTTGGTCCTGACTGGGTGTGGAGTCATTACTGGCGCCAAACTTCTTACAAGTGTCCCCAGAAAAAAGGAGTAGAATAGGAAACCAATAAAAACAATGGAAGCTTTGAATGTGATGTCTTAATTTGACCTGACTTATGAGGAGGTAGCTGGAGTGGGCTCAGGATTCTGTGCAAAAACCCCAAAGGAAGTGATCTTACACTCTTTCTTTGGTTAATGGGGATATATACTGACCAGCTATTATAACATTCTTTTGCCTGTGAATCTCAGACTTAAGGGCTGACTTCTCTAGTTAGGGCATCTCAGCTCCCCTGGAAACTGCTAGTTGCTTCCATCTGTAAATACCTCACTCAAGGGTAAAGCTGTGCATGAAGCAACAAGAGGAAAATCCAAGGTATGAGTAACAGCCTCCCTGATAGTTTATGTGATATGCACACAGACACACGCAACATGGTGAAGGGGGCTTACAGATTCCAGTAATAGCAATGTGACATGGTTAGACTAAATTTCCAGCACACACAGAAAAAGAAAACTGAGATACCAGAAATAAAATCTAGGAGATAGATATAGATATATTAATAGATACCTATATTATAAATATAAAATCACTTAACTATATGAACAAGTTGGATAGTGCTTAAAGCTGGCAGAAATTGGAGGGATTTTTTTTTTTTTTTTTGAGTTGGAGTCTCACTCTGTCACCCAGACTGGAGTGCAGTGGCCGCTTCCGGCCACCGCAGCCTCGACCTGCTGGGCTCCAGCGATCCTTCCGCCTCAGCCTTCCAAGTGGCCGGAATTACAGGCATGCGCTCCCACGCCCGGCTGATTTTTTGATTTATTGTAGAGATGAGGTCTCGCTGCCCAGGCGGGTCTCGAACCCGCCGGCTCAGGCAATTCACTCACCTCAGCCTCCCAAAGGCGCGGGATTACAGGCTGAGCCACCGAGCCGGCTGATGTTTTTCCTTTCAGAGATAGGAAAGAGAAGATCCTGGTTATATTTGTAAATTTAAAGCTTTTTTTTTTTTTTTTTTGTCTGATGCACTCCCTAATCTTCCCATGACTCAGGGCATCAGAAAGCTGCAGATTTACTGACTTCATGCATCAGAAGAAAACATTAGAGACTGGCAATAAAAAGAAATTAGCCTGCAAGCCATATAAAAATTAGGTAGTATAGAATCTTGAAAGAAAGGACTAAAGCTCCAAAATCTGTATACAAAACATAAAAGTCACCAAAATCCTTGGCTAATTGCTAAACCACAGTAGTAGGACAGATAGCAGGGCCTGTTTAAAATCAGTAACTTGAAGTAGAAAGAATTGAACAGAATTTTTATCTGCTGATAAACACCGGGCAGTCTGACTTTGAATTTAGCTTAATTGTCTGATAGAACAAGAATTAATCTTCAGAGGAAGATAACAAAATTCAGAATCTCTATAATGTTTCCCTCATAGTATCCAGTTTCCACATAAACATTGAATATGTGAAAGAATAAAAAAAACTGTCTCACTCAGAAATTAAAAAAAAAAAAAAGCAGGGAATCCAGTTTTAGGCAAGATAAATAAAATAAATAATCACAATGTACCATATTGATTCCAAAATGTTAAAGTAAAACTCTGGAAAAAAGTAATTAACTATCAAAAGACTTTAAAGATAGGAAAAAGAAGTGAGGGACACAAAGGATGACCTTGCAGTAAGTTTTTTTCTTTTTCCTCTCTTGGGAACTAGGGAAACTTGCAATCCAGAAACACCAGAGTACAGACAAAACTAACCCCAAGAAAACCCCACATTCTTTAGCCCAGGAGGAAAGTGCTGATTTGCAGGACAGGACCTGTTTGGCCTTATCAGACCTATGGCAGTCAAGTCCTACAAAAGGGTTATACTCCAACTCCAAATCAATGCAATTTTCAGAGATTGGAACAGAGCCTTGCCACTCATGAAGCTCACTTTGCATATAATACTATATAGATAGGTTAAATGCATTGGAAAACATTTAAAAATAAACCATGTAAATACTGGTCAGTGGTGTTATTAATATCAGACATGTAGACATCAGAGCAAAGACAATTATTAGGGATAAGATAAACATGCCCATTTATCAGGAAGACATAATCCTAAATTCTTATACACCAAGTAAAATATCTTCATAATAGATAAAGCCCATGTATGTATGTATATAAAGTACGTAAAATCAATGGAATTGAAAGTAGAAATCACAAATCTGTAATTGTAATTGAAGACTTGAATTGCCACACTTAGTATTGGAACTAGTAGAGAGAAAATGAGCAAATATATAAACTAATAGCATCAGTCACTAATGGGATCAAATAGATATTTTAAAAATATTTCATAAAACATCAGCAGAATGCATACTCTTCTAAAGTGCACGTATAACATTCACCAATATAGATCTTATCTTGAGTCACAAAAACGAACATTAAAAGCATAGAAATCACATATTTTTTCTGATCATAACAATTAAATAGAA
This sequence comes from Carlito syrichta, assembly GCF_000164805.1. Lineage (NCBI taxonomy): Eukaryota > Metazoa > Chordata > Mammalia > Primates > Tarsiidae > Carlito > Carlito syrichta. Next base: position 16,505 of record NW_007248878.1, read on the forward strand.
ATTAACAGCGAAATGATAACAGAAAAACCCCCTTCATTTGTAATTTAAATAGTATATTTCCAAATAATTCATGGGTAAAAGGGGTTGTCTCAAGAGAAATTATAATTTGTATTATGAAAATCCAACATATAAAGAAATACTAGTAATGTTCATTTTAGAATCTAAGTGTTGGATATATGGTTTTATACCACTGTACTATTCCTTCAATGTTTCCTTTTATTTGAATATCTTAATTTTAATAACTGACCATTGGAAGAAATAATATTGATTACCCTTTATTAAATAGTATAACTACATTACAAAACAAGAGTTAAGTTCTGAGTGAATTGTTAGAATACCTGTCATGGTAGGAATTTCTCTAACATGGGGACATTAAAAAAAAATTTTTTTTTATATTTTAAAGATATGGGGTACAGTTCAGGGTTAGGTATGCAAACATTGATTATGCCGGTACCCTTGTTGATGAGGTGTGACTCTCCTTCCCCTAGCAGTTTCCCTCAACTGCCAATCCCATCCGCCTCCCCTGGCAGTTTCCCACTACCGCCAATCCCTTTCTTATAGTATTATGATAATTGTTCGAAGTCCGCATATGAGTGAGAACATATGGTACTTTGTTCTTTGTTTCAGTGATAGATCACTGAGTATGATCGACCATGGGGAAATTTTAAGGTGGCTGATATGACCGTCCCATTGTACAACTCAAAGGGATGTTGGTGCAACATGGCAACCAAGACAGGGGAGCCAGTCTAAGGTACTATGAAGCTTTCAACCTCACTTGTATATTTTTATACCAATAGGTAAAAACTTTTATTTCCATCAGCAAAATACCACTGGTTCAGAAAAACACTTTTCTATAAATCTAACCAAAAGTCAACTTTTATTTGCCCATTTTTTTTTTTTTTGAGTTGAAGTCTCATTCTGTCACCCAGACTGGAGTGCAGTGGCCGCTCCTGGCCTCCGCAGCCTCGACCTGCTGGGCTCCGGCGATCCTTCTGCCTCAGCCTTCCAAGTAGCTGGAATTACAAGCCCGGCTAGTTTGCCCAATTTTTAAAATTCAGGGTTTTGAAGAAGTTTTACAAAAAAGTGCAAATTTAATAATGTAAATAGAGGCTTTATTTATATATAGAACTTTTACTTATAATCTACTTCAATGTGTGTATATATATCAAATAAAAGTAGTTTGTATCTGGTACATTATTTAATCAGCAGTTTTAGAAAAATACATTTGCATTCTTCCAGGAAAATTGAATCCTTAAATTGATAATGACATACATCCTTGTGTTTGTTGACAAGATTTCTATTCACTGCTTTATTTCTTAGATGTAAGAACGTGTACCTTCAGACTCCAAGTGCACCAAACAACTCTTTTAAAGCATCTTTCATAAATAATACATTAACAAGCTTTCAGAACTTCACAGTCATCTCTTCAATTTAAAAGTGAGAAAAGGGGAGAGATGAACTGTTTTGCAGGAGGCAGAATTTTGGGGCTTTCTACAGAATCATTTTATGAATTCAGCCTTCTGAACTTCTCTTTGGTTAAACAAAATAATGGCATATACTATATACATTACTATAGATCACTAAGTTTTAAAACTAAGAATTTGGTCTAATTGATGCTTTTGTTTTCAGGGAAACCTAAATCTATTGTAGAAGGTGATAAAAGTTTTTTAAAGATGTGTATCAATCTGTATGTGTGTGTTGTAGAAACCCAATACATCATACAAACAAGTAATTTACGTGGATGAGCAACAAGGTATATTTCAGAGCTATGTATATACATATTTACACATAAATATAAATCTACACAGAAAAATACATTGGGATTGATATTTTTTTAATTTTTATTTTTCTTGTTAGCTTATTTTTCCTCCTGTTGATGCTAAGTAGACCATGGAGAAGGCCATTTGCAAGAAATAATATAAAAGACATGACCTCACCAAGCAGACCTCTCTGTAATTAGTTAACCCCAAAAAGGAACTGACTTATGAAGGAGAAGATATGAGAAGGAGGAGATACCAAGGTAAACAAAGATGAGGAGCAGGTAATAGAGGTTTGCTTCCTGATGGAATACATAAGCTAGAATTCCAAAAATCACTGCAGTTCAGGGTGGAGAGTCTGAATTTTGTGAGATAGGCCACCACAGGCTCAATGACAAAACTGCATGGAAAAGTGATGGGTGTTATTATTCTATAACTCATCTCCCAAAGGTCATAGATGCCTAAGTTCCCAGAACACAGAGAGTCAGAGACCACTGATGTCAGCCCAAGTACAATGCGATAAGGGGCAATAAACTCAGTATTAATTTATCTTCTCTAGTCTCCTCCCTATCCTCTGTCTTCCCACACCACCATGGACCCAATATTAAAATGATGAAAAATAAGATACTGAGAATCTTATTCAGAGTTTTAAAAAATTGCAGTTAAATGGTGGAAACACAGTTGTGAATAAAAAGGAGCTCTATCTATGCTTTCATGAAGCTTACAGAAAGAGGGAGAAAGATTAATGTTTTAAAAATCTTACCCACAAATAACTACAAATTGGGATTGCTGGAGAAAAGAACATTATTGTATGAGGGTGTATTGCATGGAACCTAGTCTAGACTGGTGGTTAGTGACTAGAGGTGAGATTTGGAGGATTGGTAGGAGGAATTAATGAGGTAAAGACTAGTGAGCGAGCAGTTTGAGCCACACATGTTAAATCTCTGTGTCAGGAGAGAACATAATTCATTGGGGAACTGAGAAAAGATCAGAGTGGTTGCAGAAAAGAGAGTAGGAAAAAAATAGCACAAGGCTGGGGAATTAATCGACGGGCAATACCATTAAACCGTGTTTTCCTTGCTCTGGATTTGGGTATTTGTCCTGATATCAATGAGCAAAAAGGGATATTTTGATTTCTGTTTTGAAAAGATTGCACCTGCTGTAATTCAGAAAATGAATTGAAGTTGGGAGACTGTCAGATCAAAAATTTAAAAATCAGATTGTAGGTTCTCGCAAGAGTCCCAGCAAAAGATGATGCTGGGCAGAACTTGGAGGCAGTGGAGGGATCCAAACGGAATGGATTTGGAAAAATTCATTTAACTGGCTTTTCAAGGATATGGAGGTCATATGAAATCTTTGACATAACTGCTTTGGTGGATTAATTGGGGGATGGGAAGTGAATTGAGGCATAAGTAGAAAATTAGAAAATGGTACAGAAAATAGTCTTTGAAGGGGAGAAGACAGATGGAGTAATAGAAGGAAGGTTTAGCTTTTCTTCCTCCTCCTCTACTTCCTCCTCTTCTCTTTTTTCCTCTCCTCCCCTTCTTTCTCCACCTTCTTCCTCCTCTTTCTCCTCCCCTTCCTCTTCCTCCTCCTTCTCTTCTTCCTCCCCTTTTTTCTCCTCCTTCTCTTCTTCCTCTCCTTCCTTATCCTCCCCCTTCCTCTCCCACCGCTTCCTCTTCCCCTTCCTACTGACAAAAAGAGATTTATCTATGAGTTCTAAATGTTTTTGAACGTCTACCAGAAAGATCAATACAAGAAAGAATGTTCCTGAGAAGGCTAGAAAGGGTCAGAACCAATGGACCAGTAGAAGAATGAGTTCTTTTCTAATTAATTTATTTTTAATAGAAATAAAATTATGTGCATTTATCATGTACAATATGATGTTTTGACATATGTATACATTGTGGAATGGCTAAATGAACTGACACGTGTATTAGCTCACTTATTTTTTTATAGTGAAAATAGGTGAAAACATTTTAAAATCTATCTTAGTATCTTTCAAGAATACAATACATTGCTATTAACTACAGTCACCATATTATCCACCAAATCTCAAAAACTTATTCCTTCTAGTTAGCTAAAATGTTTTACCTCTTGATCATTATTTCCTCAGTTCCCCCACCCTCATCCCAGCCCCTGGTAACCGCCATTCTACTCACCACTTCCATGAGTTTAACTTTTTTAGAGTCCACATGTAAGTGAAGTCATGCAGTATTTGTCTTTCCGTGTCTTGCTTATTTCACTTAACCTAGTGTTCTCTAGGTTCATCCATGTTGTTATATACCATATTTTCTTTATCCATTCTTCCACTGATGGACACTTAGGTTAATTCTATATCTTGGCTATTGTAAATAATACTACAATAAACATAAGAGTGCAGATATCTCTTCAACATACTGATTTAATTTCCTTTGGATATGTACCCAGTAGTGGGACTACTGGACCATACAGTAGTTCTATGTTTAGTTTTTTTAGGAGATTTCACACTATTTTTCACAGTGATTATACTAATTTACAGCCCACCAACAGTTGTGCCAGGGTTCTCTTTCTCTGCATCTGAAAGGAGAACTTAACTTTCACCTTTTTGAGAATAACCTTTTTAACAAGCCTGAGGTAATGTCTCATTGTGGTTTTAATTTGTTCTTTTCTGATGATTACTGATGTCGAACATCTTTTAACCTACCTGTTGGTCATTTATCTATCTTCTTTGAAGAAATGTTTATTCAGGTTCTTTGTCCATATTATAATCATCTTATTTGTTTTACTGCTATTGAGTTATTTGAGTTCCTTATGTATTTTGGATCTTAACCGACATCAGATGTATGGTTTATAAGTATTTTCTCCCATTCCACGTGTTGTCTCTTCACTCTGTTGATGGTTTTTGTGGCTGCAGAAGAGCTTTTTAGTTTGATGTAGTCTCATTGGTCTATTTTTTTTCCTGTGCTTTTGGAGTCCTATCCAAAAATCACTGCCCAGACAAACATCACGAAAGTTGTCCTATATTTTTATTTCTAAGAGTTTTATAGGATCTGCACTTACATAGATGTATTTAATTCAGTTAGAGCTGATTTTTATATGTGGTATGAAATATGTCTGTGGATATTCAGTTTTCTCAATGCCATTTATTGAAGAGAAAGTTCTTTTCCCATTATGTGTATTTTGGCACCTTTGTGCAAAATCAGTTGAACATAAATATATAGGCGGTTAATTTCTAGATACTCTGTTATTGTTCTAAATATCTATCTTTATACTAGCACAATGCCGTTTTGATTAACATAGCTTTGTAGAATATTTCGAAGTCAGGTAGTGGAACGCCTCCAACTTTGTTCTTTTTCCTCAAAATTGCTTTGTCTACTTGGGGTATTTCATACAAATTTTAGGATTGTTTTTTCTATGCCCATGAAAATAGCATCAGAACATTGATAAGTATTGCATTGAATTTGCAGACATTTTAAGAATGCTAATTCTTTCAATTCATAAACATAGAAAATCTTTCCATTTATTTGTGTCTTCTTTAATTTCCTTCATCAGTGTTCTATAGTTTTTGATTTATAGGTCTTTCACCTCCTTGATTAAATTTACTCCTAAGTATTTTAATTATGTTTTGTAGCTATTGTAAATATGTTTGTTTTCTCAATTTCCCTTTTAAATAGTCTGTGGTTAGTGTATAGAAATACTAGTTTTTATGTGTTGATTTTGTATCTTGCAACTCAATTGAATTTGTTTATAAGTTCAAACAATTTTTGGTGGACACTTTATAATTTTTTATGTATAAGATCATGTCATCGGAAAACAGATACAATTGTATTTCTTTCTTTCCAATTTTATTTTTTGTCTCTTGCCTAATTGCTCTGCCTAGGACTTTCAGTCCTGTGTTGACCAGAAGTAGTAAGAAGGGGCATATTTGTCTTATTCCTCATCTTAAAGCAACAGTTTATATGTTTGCTCTATTGAATATGATGGTTAGTGTGGGTTTGCCATATGTGGTCTTTACTGTGCTGATGAACAGTCTTTCTACACTTGGAAAAACTCAGTTTAGTTATAAAGACTCCTCTGATGAAAGGGGAAAGAGGAAATGAATGATGAGTATAGATGTAGGTTTGGAGGCAGTGAACTTCAATTATATGTGCGATGGAAAGTAGCTTCAATTGTATGTGCGATGTATGAGTTGAGGCTATCTGCTGATAATGAGAAAGGAGTTTAGAACAAGATACATAATTCTGAAAAGAATAGAAAAAAGTGCCACTGTAGAGTGTGGGACAATGAGTTGGCCAAGACAACACAATGGGATTGCATGGCACCACTAAGTATTTGTATGAGATTGGTAAACCTAACTTTAACAGGAAGCCATTTGCCCTAGTTTGAAACTTTCTTAGCAGAGGACTGTTCTTATTCTTTGGTAGACCACAGTATATCCTTCTTCCAAAAACTAGGGAAAAACCATTCTCTTTAGCATCCCCTTCCTTATGTTACAAAATTATACCCATTATCCTAATCACATGTATTCTGTAAATGGGAGAAGAAAATGCCTCAACCTTCTGTTATTATACTTATCTTATTCACTGGGATCTGGCCCTCCCCTAGTTTAGCAATCTGCAGGCATCAGCAAAGACATTTTAAAGTGGTTACTGTATAAACACTCCTTCTATCCTTATGGTCTTGCTCTTTCTATCCTCTCTTACACATCTTCATTTTTTCCTTCAAGTTTAGTTACTTTCCATGGTCTTCCATAGGAAAACCACTATTCAAATTGCCATTTTTGGAAGGTTATTTTGATTTAAGGAGGTAGTGTCCTAGCAGACAAGAGGAGTAGAGAAGATGGCCCAGGATGTTTTCCCATTTGATTTCAATCAAATTCATTCTGAATGTTTGGTCTCCCTATGCTGAATATCCAGTTTCTGCAGTATCACAGCTATGCACAGCTCTGCAGCATTTTTTAAAAAGAGGCCTTAAAAAATTCTGCAACAAAACAGAAAATGCAAAAAGAAAAAAAAGCAATAATTATATAAAATGCTCTTTTGGTTCTATGTTATAACTGGAGTCCACAATCTTTAGCCTACTGAAAAAACTGATTTTTAAGAAGTCATTTAAAAAATTTGCTTCTCTCCTCATAAATGCCCCAAATCAGAGAAAAGTAAAGAAGATAGAGTGAAGGAAGAATCTTACTTCTGAGCACTATATCACTTCTAATAAACATTTAAAAAATACTTCCCAAAAAGTATGAACAACTCTGTAGATATAAAAGATTACATATATGCATAAAGATCTATATATGTATATATATATTTATATGTGATACAAAAAAATTTTCAAACCAAACATTCATGAACCCACCATCAGCTGTAAAACTGAGCGTGCTGTTCTGACTTTTTCACTGCCATCTCTGAATATATATTCAGAGAAAAAGAAAGATTTTTAAGAAGTGCAATCACCTCAGATCATCTACTGCCCACATAAAAGTGACCCCAATTACCCAAGAAAGCTCTCAGCCTAACCTTCAAAATAATATGGCAGTCTTCCTAAATTACATGCCTGAGATAGAAACATGGGGACAAAAACAGTCTTAGAAAAATGGGCTCCTTGAAGTTGCAGAAACCACTAATGCTTTTAGCCCCACTTTTTTCAGATCCTAAATAACTTGATAAAAAAATAAATTTCAGGTGACATGCAATAGAAGCTGTCCCCTGATTCTGGTTGTGCTGAAAGGAGCCCTGATGAAACCCTGGGTTAATAACTTTAAAATCCACTCTGGAAGAATGCTGTTTTTGTTTCTGTCCAACTAATGACATATCCCCCTTTTCTATAAAATGAGAAAGAAAAGATATCAGAATTTAATGATAGTTTATATTTTTGTACCTATGTACATTTCTAAATAAAATAAAACAACAAGCATACTCTGGCAGGGTAGCACTGAAGTTATTCAGAGATGTTAACTCCAAAGTCCTCACAAACCAGCTTCCAAAATATGTTTGTATTTTAGTTGGTAATGTAGGATGGACTCATAGAGCCCCAAATTAAAACATACCTCAGGCAATGAGCAAATTTTTGTGTTGCTACTTTCTCTCCAGTGTCTGACTGTAATGTGGGAATTGTCAAAAGCTTCTTGAATATTTGAACTGTAAGTTTCAACTAAGTAATTAATACTATCAAAGTGGAGTTTCTTTTCTCTTCAATATTACCTCTACAGTTTCAATTTTTTTTTTTTTTTGCCAGTCTGAAGAGTTCTTCATAGTACCTGGCTTTGAGAAAGCTGGAAAGTGAGATAATGGTAGCATTCATGCAACAAAAGATTGTCAGGGGAACACATAATGGACATTGAGATTTCATTTAATAATTATTGTAAGTAACAAGTTAATATATTCAAATATGCATATAAACTCGATTTATAAAAATGTGAGTACTGAAAATAACACATTTCTCTCATATGTTTACTCTATAGAAAAAATATTTAAAGTATTTATCTGAGTGAAAAGACAATGTGATATGTAGATTTCAGTAGAAAGTGGTCTGGGTCAGGTTGTAAAATGTCTGTGTGGTCAAAACAAGTTTTTCATCAGCAAAATAGAAGAAAAATTGCCTAAGTAATACCCAGGTTACTCTGTAAGTTTCAAAGATGATCATGTAGCAGGTGAAAGTGTTTTGATGATTGTAAAAATACTACATGCATGTAAATTTTAGAGAGTATTCTCTTTTCTGTTTTTATGCTTTAACTTCTGTCCACATCAGTTACATTAATTCTCATTGTAAAAACTTGGTTTCAGTGTCTTGAGAATATTTTTCCAAATATAATCTTATTTATGAAAAAAAGAAAAAGAAACACAAATTAACAGTAAAGTTTTGTAGGCAGAGAAATATATAAACATAAATATGCATAACTACTTCTCAGTCAAAGATGGACTGCATATACGAATGGTCCCATCTTATAACACTGTATTTTTACTGTACTTTTTCTATTTTTAGATACAAAAATACTTATTGTGTTACAGTTGCCTGCAGTATTTAGCACAGTCACATGCTATACAGTTTTGTAGCCTAGGAGCAGAGAGTAGGCTATACCATACTAGGATTTAGTAGGCTATACCATCTAGGTTTATGTAAGTACTCTTATGATGTTTGTGCAATGATAAAATTTCCTAATGGCACACTTCTCAGATTGTATTCCTGCAGTTAAGCAATGCATGACCATACATATGTGTGTATATGTATATACATGTATGAGCATACCCATATACTACATGTATCCTGGTAGAGATAGTAATAACCAATTAGTTATCAAGTTTTTCCCTTTTCCTTTTGTCTCTTGTCTTCATCTTGAATGACCTCAACAACCAAATCTTTTTCTCTAAACTTCATTCTCCTTCTTTTCTACTCCTTTCTGTCTGCCTACAACTGTCTTGACCATTGCCTCCAACTGCTGTACTTCCCAGTCACTGAAACTTATGGGTTGTGTTCTTACTCATCTCAAAATCTTCCGCATTTTGAAACATTTTCTCTACCTCGCCGATGCAAACCATAAGTCTACCTATTGTTAGGTCCTCTGTCACACATCCCTATTCTCTCCTTCCCCAGGTTGCTTTGCCTTGCATGACCATGGTTTTGCAGTCTTTCTCCTAAAAAAAATTCCACATTGTTTATCATGATACAGTATTTAAGGCTGCACTTCATTTTTATTACTTGCTAAAACCTCCCCTTCCCACGTCATTGCCTGCAAACCATATCATCTGTCATTCTTCAAATGTTCTTGTCCCTGAGCCTTTCATTTCTTCTATCTAAACTTCTGCTGGACTATTCATCTTGCTTCCCTAATATCTTCATTTTCAGGTCCAAATCCAGGTTCAACTATGATCCCCTTCAATGGTTTTCTAATGACTCAAGTTGAACGTCATTTCTCTGTGTTTTGTGCTTACAGTACACTTTCATCAAGTAGGTAAAATTGGGACTTGAATTTTATTGTATGTACATCTCTTTTCTCCATGAGATTCTTAGCTCCCTTAATGCAGGAAGAGTACCTTAATGCAGAAAGAGTATCTTTAGAACCAAATTTGGCACTAAATTCCTTCATGGTACCCATGTTCTATATACATAGGAATTTGATAAATATATTTGGTTTTGAAATGTAATTCATGGAAAAATTTTTATAATCCTGAGCAATACTACCAGATGACCTCAGTAGACAGTAACAATGGTCTAGTCACATGTGTGTAGAAATGATAAACATTGTAGTAAAACTCTTTTTTGTTAGGACACATCAAATTTTCTTATATATAAAGTACTTTAGTTATTTAGGTTCATATTTACATTGCCCATAAGAGTACACAAGTCCTCAAAAAATATTTGTTGAAAAAATATCAAATAAATATACAGGCACCAAGATTCGTTTTTTTTTTTTTTTTCTTTTTTCAGAATATAGGAAATTGTACTACTGTGTAGATGTTTAAATTAAAACTTTTCGGCCTAAGTTCCAAAGGAGGCAGCTCTCCTTTCACACCTGACTAATAAAGTGCTGCAGGGCTTGCTTCCAAGAGCTGTTTTCCTTATCCCATAAGGCAGCTACTCTCTAGAGAATGGCTTCATTTTCTCACAGCTGTCGTCTTTTAACCTTATTTTTAAAATCAGATCTATGGGAAAAAAACACCTACTCTTCCAGCAGGTGCATGGGGACAGGCTTTAGTAAGAGCCAGCAGGAGTGGCTTCCCCAGAACCGTCATTTCTTATAGATTAGCCAAGCCCGCAGAATGTGCCCTCACCATTCAGGTGCCATTTAATACAGCGTGTGCATTTCAGAGTCAGTCCATTGTAACCATCACTGTTTGTGACATCTCATATCAACCTAATTACTGGGTTGAAAACCCACTGTATTTTGAGTTTCTGGTTAAGTCCAAGTTGTTTTTCTTCCAGCCACATGCTGCTTGACAGCAAGGGAACATTTCATTAGCAACGAGAATGACTTTCATTTTTCCTCCCATTTTCAGTTTTTTAAAGAATACTTGTTTGAATGAAAATGCTAGCAAAACTTGATTTTCATTTCCACTCATTGTCATTTTGATTTATTTCTTTAAACACCCAGTGAATAAGAACATAGAGCAAGCAATAAAAATGATATCCTGCTTTTATTTTTATTTTTTAAGAACTTTCTCATTTTGGCTTTGAGGAAGCTTCTACAATAAGCCCAAAGTGTTGATGTATTGTAAGAATACTTGGCTCAATCTGAAATCAACAGAGTCACTCATCATAGTCACTGATGAATTTTACTATTTTACCAAGGTATTTTGTTTCTATCCAGAGTGTTTATGTGTGTGTGTTTGTATGTGTGTGTAGTATGTATATACTTATACAGTCTCTATATATACTAATATACATTTATATATGTTTTATGCATGTGTATATATATGTAGTATATATATGTAGTATATATACTACATATATATACTACTATATATATATATATATATTCAAACTCAACCAAATTTATATGATTTCATACCAAAACAAGTTTCAAATAAAATAAGACATAAGTATTTGTTTTACCTTATTGTTAATTATTTTCACAGCGTTATTATTCATTGAGAGTCCTTACAAATTAGTGCAAAAAAAGTAGAGCAGGCTTGGGACTTAGACAGATTTCGGCTAAATCTCTGGTTATGTAATGTCCTAGCTCCAAACTGTTGATCATATTACTGTTCTCTTAGTCTCAGTTGCTTAATTTATAAGAGAAAGATAATTTTATTTACTGCACAGCATTTTTAGGAGAATAATGTGGTAACCTATGCAAAGTATTTAACATTAAAAATAGAATAAAGAGGTATCCAGAAAATGATAATGATTGTTATTAATTAATCCAAATGTTGTCATGTTACACTGGAAAATTCAAAAATAACATGTTTCCAGTATGGATGGAGTCTCCATCCAAGTTCCAAACTACCCTCTCATTGTGTGAGCTCAATTCCTGGGTCTGACTGACCAACAGAAGAGTAGTAGATCTGCTTCTAACGTTAGCATTATAGACAGTCAGGAATATAAAGAGCTTAAAGATTATTTAGTTCAGACACCTACCTGCCCTCTTCTATACAAATATCATATAAACTCTTCTCATTTGAAGAATTTCAATAAGTATACTTTGGTTTTAATTAGTAAAGGGTCATGGAAAAATGAAAGAATTAGAACCGATTTCTTATTTTCCAGCACTTCTATATTCCATTCAACAGCAACTCCTACTAGATGTACCTCCAAAATACATTGATAACATGTACCTTTCTCATCACTTATGTTACCACTTGAGACAATGCCACAGCCATTAACAGCCCCCAACTAACCTTTTTGCTTTTAACTTCATCTTCCTACAGTCTGTTTGCTCTGCAGCTCCCAGAGTTTGTATTTTCATAAAATAATTGAAAACATAGCAGCATCTTACTTGAAAACTACTAATGGCTTTCTGTCAAGCCTAGAATAAAAATTTAAAAACCTGACCACAGCTTTCCAAGCTCTGTGAGTTCAAATACCTGCCCCCTGTCATTCTCATTTGCCCACCTGTTACCTCTTTCAGTTGATCAGAACACTTACCTCCTATCTGTTCCTTCAAACAGACTTAATTTATTTCCAACTGGGTTTCCTTGACCAAGATATCTAAATTTGCTTCACAATTCTAATCTTTATCTTATCACCTTGTTATACAGTCTTTATCTTGTTTATAACTTTTTATTAATCTTTCCTGTAGAATATAAACTCTGTGAGAGAAGGGACCAAATCACATTTGCCACACTCTGTGTCCTCAGTGTTTTTAGTAGTACCTGGAACATAGTAACATTTGAATATTTGTTCAGTTAACAAAATATACTTGCTTCACATTTTAATCACAAATACTTCCTTAAGTCCCTTAAGGATAAGTATCAGAAAGAACATCTAATAAATATACGTATCAGTTATTATCCAGATATGAATATGTATTAGATAATATCCAGATATGAATAAGAATCAGATATAATCCAAATACAAATTTTCAGCTCTCAGAAAAGTCTCTTTTCTAAAACATAACTGCTCTCATGAAAAACAACCTTTTGATGGAGATAGAATGCAAATAAATAAACAGGGTAACTTTCAGATGGTGAGAAGTATTATGGAGGACACAGTCGTATTACTTTCCTAAGGTTGCCTAACAAGATACCACAAACTGAGTGGCTAAGAACAAGATTTACTGTCTGTGTTTGGAAGGTCTATAGTCTAAAGGTAAGGTGTCAGTTGGTCCAGGCTCCCTCTGAAGGATCTGCTCCTGCTCTTCTCCTAGCTTCAGATGATTCTTTGGCCTATGACAACATAATTCCGATCTTCACATGGTGTTTTCCTCGTGTGGGTTTCATAGGTAACTTTTTAAGACACTTGCACTCTCCTCTCCATTAATATGTAAACATCTCAAGGTTAAAAACTATGTTGCTACCTCTCTGCATGTAGTTGTTCTCTAGAATATTGCATTTAACAACAACAATAGCAACACTTTCAAAACTGAGTTTAAGCATTCTACAACAAGAAATATTTTATTTTCTGGAATTTGCTATGCCTCTTGACTTTACCAACCATAACAATCTCATGTGGTTGTCTTTCACACATATGTCAAAAGAGTAAATGATTGTAAAGCAAATAACTAATAGTGCCTGTTCTAGATCCCAGGTCTTTCCATAACACTTCTTTCATTAACATCACCTTCTATGTATCAGACATACAGAATGAATATATAACTAAGTGTAAATCAGCTCATTTTATTAAAGATAACAGTCATGAGTAGTAGAAATGAACTTGTTACTCTTATTTGGATAGACAGATATTTGAAAATGCCATGTATTCCCACTGTTAACTGACCCCAAGGGAACCTGGAAATAAATTGTTCATTCGGGGAAATGACATTTTATATTACAGAAATTTACCACAAATCACATCTTAGCACATAAATTTAGATATAGAAAACAGTCACGGGTGATACCCAAAAGAATTGGCTTGTCAAACAGCTATAATATAGATATTCACAAAGAAAAACTTCTCAAAAGGACATTCTGTACCTTTGATCTTTCTTTCAGTTTTCAGCTAACTATCCTGATAATGGGGTTGGGTTGTGTCGTTAATTTGAGCTATATTGCAGTAATCAGGCCACCGTATGTTTCCCTACCACTTCACTGCATTTAGTATGCTATTGCTGATGTTTTCCTTTACAACTCTTTGAAATGACCTTTACCAGGGAAAACAGACTGGGCAGATGGGGCAGTGGGGACTTCTAAGTCACAGACTCAGCACAAAGTATCTGAGAATAGAATTCCGGGGACAGTTTTCTTTCCCTTTTTTTCTTTTTCAGGCTCTCTTGTGACAGTCTTCAGGGGACAAGCACTTTACTCACAGAGCTATGCTATGCCCTGGAAGGACTAATCTTGCACAGGATAATTGAGGAACTTAAACTCTGAAATTCAAGCAGTTCTGCCAGTTGATAGTTCTACCAGGTGACCATAAGTCTGGAAACTTAGATTATTTCTTTGTGTATTTATATATACAAATTGAAGATATTCTTTTATGTCCTTCTATATATTATATTATGTTGTTCAGACTTTATTTAACCTCTGTTTTCTCTTGTAATCTTGGGCTTTTAGGGAAGTTGCAGAGATATAGACTCTTCTTAAGGAAAATTAACATTTTTGGTAAAACTACATTTTAAAAAAAAGTTTTATAGTGTTTACTAAATTTGTACTATCATTCTTGAGGGTAATTTGGCAATATGTACCAAAAGTCTTACCTTAGTGTTTTGCATCTCCTGTGAATTAGTAATTCCATCTTGAGGTATTCATCATAAAGACATAGCACAGATATAAACAAAGAGAATTCTATATAAATGTTCATAAAAGTTCTGCTCATAAGAGAAAGATTTGAAATACCATATGTTTATTTAGCTTCAAGAAATAAAAGTACTGTTAAGAGTCTCAAGGTAGTCTATTCCTGGTTTTGTCCAGTGGTTCTGTGATTTTATAGAGGAACCACTCTTTTTCTATCTTTCTCAGCCATCCTCATTAGATGGTATTTCTTCAGTATTATTTTTCTTGGCCATAAAGTTATGGCCACAGATCCAAGAAATGTGTCTGGAAAAAAAAGTAGATGACAAAAGGATCTTTCTATTCATTATGCGGAGGGGTGATAGTTCCCAGAAATCTCCCTATCCTAGCAGATTTGCCCTAACCTCTAATAGGCCAGAAGGGGGTCACATGCCAAATTCTAATTGTAAGGTGACTGGAAAAGTGGGTAGCTGTAAAATCACAATTTTCCTGACTGACTTTGAAAACTCTTAAATCAGGTTCTAGAGGCTTAGGATATTGCAACTCCAAACAAAATCAATGTTTAAATTAGCAGAAAAAGCAGAAAGAATGGCTATTGGATGGGCAGTAACTATGTTTGTCACCCATGTGTCCAATAATTAAATATAGACACAAATAAAATTTTAAACTGATATTATAAAATATGTGTACTTTGGAAGATTACATTAGCAGTAACAACCAAAAAAAACCTTGCTGTATTCATAGCATGAAAGTAAGACATAAAGGCTTTAAACTAAAGTGTTCTGGTGATTATCGCTGGGGAGAGGAAATTGTTCAAAACCTCAGATGTATGATGGTACTAGTAAATAACATTTATTCATACTGGATGCCTGTCCTATATGATAGTCATTCTTCTATATAGGTCCTCCAAAGAGCAACAGATTTGTTATTTGGCCATGTGTCTGAAATCCCAGTTAGGCTAGTGCCCTAGGATAGATATCTAAAGGAACTTTTTGAAATTCAGTGCTCATTGAACTCACCACTTACTCCACTCCCAAGTCCAAACTGCATCTTGGGGTCTTGTATGTTCTGGAGGCAGAACAGAGAACGGGAGCAGGCTAGCCCTCATAGAAGGACTGAATCCAATTATAGCTTCTGCCTCCTGTGTAGAAAGGGAAGGGAAGATAATTATGTTTCCCTCCCTTGACCCACAAGATGATTTACGTTTCATCTTAATCTTCTAAATTTTCTACAATGAACATGTTTTAAGTGTGTAATGAGAAAAACATTACTATAATAGCATGAAACTTCTGAAACAAGTTGTATATTTCATGAGATGCTATCTCCTAAAAGAACATTTGTTTTCCACTGTTTGTGTTTCCTTGGTCATAAATTTTTACAACAGTATATAATAGGCAGTAGTACATACATACATAATGACAGATTTTGTATCTTTGTTTCTTTATAAGAAACAAAGAAAAATAAAATTTTTATAACTAAAAGAAATAGAATCAAGAAAAATTGTACAGTATGAACAAAGTAAATTAAACATTATAGAGAAGTAACATCTTAGATATAAAATGAAGCTTTAAGTAATCCACTTATTCTATTTTTTGTTTCCAAAAAAGAATCACCTATATAACACCTCTGACATATAGATATTTAAGTTCTGCTTGAATACTTTCAGTCACATGGTATTCACTATCATGTATATTAGTATAACCTATTTTATCTCCATTTATTCATTGCCAGTCATTTCTTGGTTGTGCCAAAACCTTTTATTTTAAATCCTTACCTTTTCTTCATCTCACATCCTAAACTAATGCAAATTTTTTCCCAACATGTGCCTGGGGAAATGGATACAGAAATGTTCTTTCTAAAAGTTTTGCATTATTTATTTTTACTCAAAAGATAAAAATTTCTACCTATGTTCCTAATACAATATTTAAACCCTCATATATTCAATGTGAGATACAGTTCTAGTTTTTTTATTGATTGATCACCAGATAACTTTCTTGATTTCCTTTTCATTTGAAGAAAGAATGTTATGCATCTTGCAAGTTTTGTCTCTTTTTTTACATTCATTTTTCCAATTCTCTACAATAATTTTTGTCTGTGTACTATTGTTTATTCTCTTTCTTGATGGTTTTAGTTCTTTCCTTATTCTATTATTATATAGTTGTGTAGACCTTATCATGAATCTATATTACAATACAGACCAAAAATGCTTTATTTTAATTTTGTCTTTCCATAGCATTTTGAATTATTCAGATAACCTTTGTAACAGAGTTGGTTCTATTATGCTTCATCCATTCTTAAAATGTAGACGGAAGGTTCTATGTCTTATACAATTTGTATACTCCACAATGTTTAACATAGATTTCTAATTATAAGATTGGTCTCTACATAGGTGTTCGCAAGAAAGCAATCTGTATCCTTAACTCCTAATATAGATGTCTATATTTGTACATATTCAGATACACATATTTATATTGGTATAGTTGATAATCAAAGTTAGTAATATAGGACTATTTATTTTCTTGCACATTTAGGAAGCCTAAATACAAGCAAGACTAAGACCTCTGTGTTATATTTTTCATAAAGAAACTCTAAAACAAAGCTAACAGTTCTTCCAGAACTGGGCTCCTTGCTCCTGCTGATCGTTTCTTGGGGGCATTGAAAAAGCCTTGAGCAAAAAAAGACAAGTATTTCAGAAGAGACTGTAAGTGAAAGAGTGACTCCAAAACTATGGAAATAATAAGGAATTTTGAATCCCAGCCATAAGCCAGAGCACAGGATCGGTCTTCCTGCCAAACTAATGCTCTGTACATATTGTGCATTTGCAGCTCTTTCATATATATAGGATCAGTTCTGGATTATGCCAAGAAGAATGCTAATCTGTTTTCTTCTATAATGGTTTATTTGCTCCTAAAGGACAAATGCAAAATTACTTCTCTTCATTTTTTTAATGCATCATCACAAATACAGACACCCTGTATGGGGTCAGTAAGTAATTCAGATAAATTACAAATTGAGTCTAAAGAATCTTGGGTGCTTTTTGCTGCTGATTGGCCACTTATGATGAAGACTCTAAAAGTCCCCCATGACATCTTATGGATTATATCATGTACTTTATTAGATACTACACAGTCTTGGAAATATATTGTATTTATCTGCTCTAACTATTTTACACTTGATCTCTCTCCTCTTAGCAAATATTTAAAATTTCAAATAGTCATAAAAATGCACAGTTTGGTTAGATAGGTTTCCTTTCTTTGTAAGAAATCAGTGAGGAAATAAGATATCTAAAGGAATATTATATAGCAAATGAGAAATGCTTAAAATTAGAAAGTGTACTAAATGATGTTGATCTAAAGACAAAGTGTTTAGGAAAGTCTATAGTTTTTTTTAAGATTACAAAATTTTAATAGCAAATCATTGTCTTATTTTATAACAGCTTTTTGAGATATAAATACTATTCTATTACATACTATATAATTTGCCCATTTTAATATACAATTCAATGGTTTTTATTAATTTGCAAAGTTGTGTAGTGATCATCACTATCTAATTCCATGGTATTTTTTGCCAGTTCAATAAAAAAACCATACACATTAGTAGTTCTTGCCTATTTCTGCCCAACTACCCCAGGCTTGGTATATTGGTCCATTCTGCATTGCTGGGGGGAAAGAAAAACCCTGACACTGGCTATTTATAAAGAAAAAAGGTTTATATGCTGTCCATCAAAAGTGTACTGAATAAAACAAATGTGGTACATATACATGATGGAATGTTATGCAGCCATAAAAAAGGACAGAATTATGAACTTCGCAGCAATCCAGATGGGTTTGGAGTCCATCATACTCAGTGATCTATCATAGAAACAAAAACTGAAGAACCACATATCCTCACTCACAAGTAGATCCTGAACATTTATTATAATACTACAAGAAAGGGATTGGCAGTAGTGGGAGGAAGGAGGGAAGCTAATAGTTTTTGAGGTCACTCATACCTGACTTAAATCCCAGGTCTTTGACTTGCTATACATGTGACCTCATGCAATTTATTTAGCCTCTGCTTCATACTCCTTGTCTCTAAGATGGAAATAAATATTTTGAAGCATTACAATAAGAATTAAACAGGAAAATATATATGCAACACAATTTAATGTATTTTTTGTTATTTTCATTAGTGTCAAATAGTCTCTCTCTCAACCTGACTTCTTGTCTCTACTTTTTTGCTCCTTTATACCTATTCTCCACACAGAAGTGAGTAGCCATCAAAAGCACCCTGATGGAAATTGGAACTGGCAGCCAATTCCTGATCGAAATTCTAAGTGCCCATACCATAAGAAATAAGATAGACAAATGGGACCTCATCAAACTGACGAGCTTCTGCAAAGTAAAAGAAACCATCAAGAGAGTAGGGAGACAGCCCACAGAATGGGAAAAAATATGTGTCAACCATATATCTGACAAAGGACTAACATCTAGGATCTATAAGGAACTCAAATGCACTGAAAAGAAAAAAACAAACAGCTCCATTAAAAAGTGGGCAAAAGATATGAATAGACACTTCTCAAAAGAAGATATACGGGCAGCAAACAGACACATGAAAAAGTGCTCAGCCTCACTAATCATCACAGAAATACTAGTCAAAACCACACAGATACCACCTCAGTAAGAATGGTCATCATTAATAAAACAAACAATAGATGCTGGCAAGGATGTGGAGAAAAAGGAACGCTTCTGCACTTCTGGTGGGATTGCAAACTAGTGCAACCTCTTTGGAAGACAGTGTAGCAATTTCTGAAAGAACTAAAAATTGACCTTCCATGTGACCCAGCAATCCCCCTATTGGGAACATACACAGTCAAATCATTCTACAAAAAATATACCTGCACATGCATGTTTGTTGCAGCTCTATTTACCACAGCAAAAACATGGAACCAACCATGCTGCCCATCAAAGCTGGATTGGATTTTTTTTAAATGTGGTACGTATACACAATGGAATATTATGCAGCCATAAAGAAGACAAACATGTAGACTTCACAGCAACTTGGATGGATTTAGAGTCTATCATACTCAGTGATCCATCACAGAAGCAAAGAACAGAGTACTATATCTTCTCATTCATAAGCGGACCTTGAACAATTATTATAATTTATAAGCAAGGTATTGGCAGTAGTGGGAAACTGTCAGGGAAGGGGGGGGTGGGATTGGCAGTTGAAGGAAACTGCCAGGGGAGGGAGGGGCACACCTCATCAACAAGGGTACCTGCATAATGAAAATTAGTATACCTAACCCTGAATTGTACCCCACATCTTTAAAATAAAATAAAAAATAAAAAAAGAATAAGAAAACCTTAATCAACAATTTCAGTCATTGATCTGTGATAGCAGAGACAATGACAATTTGTGGTACACAGTATAGGAGGGGGAGAGAGCTACACAAAGAACTCCAGAAATCTGTGGGGGTCTACTTGGATTTTTGACTGAAAACCAAGTTGAGTATGTTTATGATGAAACTTCATAGGACAGGACTACGAAAAACTACTATAGAGAACTATATTATTAATAATTTCCAGAGTTCTCACAGGGTTGGGGGTGGTTACATCTGACCATCCAGTTACAATACATAGAACCTTGTTGAATACATAGAACATTCAATAGGGAACAGTCACATCACACATTAATAGGGTTAAACCAGTTGAGAGCATAAGCTTAAAATAAAGTCTTAAAATTATCAAAGTGATCCATAAATAGCTGCCTGTCCCAAAAAATTCAATGCACTTTTTTTTCTATTTTAAATATTTTATTTTAAAGATGTGGGCTACAAGTCAAGATTAGGTACATAAGTATATGTGCAGGTGAAGTTTGATCCTCCAACTGGTCCTCACTTCTTCTGGTTTAGAATCAGCTACCTTTATGTTGTTACGTATTCCCTCTTCCTCTTAAATTTCAATATTTTAAAAAAAATTTTTATTTATTTTAAAGGTGTGAGGAACAATTCAAGATTAGGTATACAAATGTTCATTATGCAGGTACCCTTGTTGATGAGGTGTGACCTCTCCAGCAGTTTCCCTCTACTGCCAATCCCTTTCTTACAGTATTATGGTAATTGTTCAAGGTCCACTTATGAGTGAGAACTTATGGTACTCAGTTCCTTGTTTCTGTGATAGATCACTCAGTATTATAGGTTCCAAGTCCATCCAAGTTACTGTGAAGTTCATAGTTTTGTCCTTCTTTATGACTGTGTAATATTCCATCCTGTTTATGTACCACATAGTTTTTTATTCAGTCCTCTTTCGATGGGCAGCATGGTTGATCCCATGTTTTTGCTATTGTGAATAATGCTGCAATAAACATGTGTGTGCAAGTATCTTTTTCATAGAGTAATTTGAGTTCCTCTGGGTATATTGCCAGTAAGGGGATTACAGGATCATACTGAAGGTCAGTTTTAGATCTTTTAGGAATCGCCAGACAGTTTTCCACAAAAGTTGTACTAGCTTACACTTCCACCAATGTATAGAAGTGTCCCCTTTACCCCACATCCTCTCCAGCATCTGTTGTTTTTTGAGATATTTATGATGGCCATCCTAACTAGAGTTAGGTGTCTCAGTGTGGTTTTAATTTGCATTTCTTTGATGACTAATGAGGCTGAGTGTTTTTTCGTGTATCTGTTGGCTGCTCCTATTTCTTCTTTTGAGAAGTGTCTATTAATATATTTTCCCACTTTGTAATGGGGCAATTTTTTTCTTTTGAGCATGTTTGAGCTCCTTGTGGATCCTCAACATTAGGACTTTGTCAGATATACAGTTGGAAAATATTTTTTCCTAGTCTATGGGCTGTCTCCCCACTCTCTTGATCTCTGTGTATAAAATAAATGTGCAAAAGACAGTTGCATTCCTATGCACCAACCATAAACAAACAGAAACCCAATAAAAACCACAAACCCATTCACAACAGCCTCAAAAAAATGAAATACCTTGGCATCTTCCTAATCAGAGACATAAAAGATCTTTATAATGAAAACGACAAAACACTCCTCAAAGAAATCAAAGATGACACAAACAAATGGAAAAATATTTCATGCTCATGGATTGGAAGAATCAACATTGTTAAAGATGTTCATCCTATTCAAGGCAATCTACAGATTTAACATAATACTCATTAAATTACTAGCAGCATTCTTCTCAGATGTGGAAACAAACAAACAAACAAACAAACAAAAACAGGAATTCATATGGAAACATAAATGACCACGAATAGCCAAAATAATCCTCAGCAAAAAACCAAACCAATCCAAAACAAAACAAAAAAATCAAGACAGTCTGGTATTAGTACAAGAACAGGTATATAGACCAATGGAGCAGGACAGAGATTTTGGAAACCCTTAATTTCTCAACCAAATCATTTTTGACAATGCCTCCACCACAACCTGTTCAGTATATGGTGCTGGGAAAACGGGCTGACCACATGCAGAAGATTAAAGCAAGACCCCTACTTATCACCATATACAATCATCAACTCTAATTGGATCAAAGACCTAAACATAAAACCTCAAACTATAAAAACCTTAGAAAATGCAGGACACCTTTATGAAAATTGGAACTATCAATGAATTCCTGATCAAAACCCCAAGTGCCCATGCCATAAGAAATAAGATAGACAAGAGGGACCTCATCAAACTGACAAACTTCAACAAAGCCAAAGAAAGTTCAATATTCTTTAGAGGAAAACAAAAAAATCCACTTTGCCTGTAATGTAACATTCATAATGTCCAGCACCTAAAAAAGTTATAAGACATGAAAAGGCAGGAAAATGAGACCTATGACCAAGAAAAAAAAAAATCAATCAATATGAACATGTCCAGAAATGACAGAGATGATGGAGTTAGAAGACAAAGATGTTAAACAAGTTAGTATAAATATACTCAGTATGCTCAGAGAGTTAAAAGAAAACATACACATAATGAAGGAGGAAAGATATTTTTAAAAATTAAATGAAACTTCTATACCCAACTGAAAATTTAATCTCTGAAATTAAAATATTACTGGATTGGATGATACCATTTACCTACTACAAAAAGTCATTAATGAACTTGAAGACCTAGAAATTTCACCCAAAAACCACAATAAGAAAGATTATAGTCAAAATGTTTGAAAATAACCGATAAAGAGAAAAGCTTAAGAGTAGCTAGAGGAAGATTTTTTTAAACATATTTTTTATTATAAAATTGTGGGGTACAGTTAAGGGCTAGGTATACAAATGTGCATTGTTCAGGCACCCTTGTTAATAAGGGGTGCCTCCCCATCCCCAGAGAGATATTGACTACTGTTAGTCCCGCCTCCCTTTCCCTCCCTACCCCCCCATAGTTTACCACCACTGTCAGTCCTTTTTTTGTAATACCATGGTAGATGTTCAAGGTCCACTATAAGAGTGAGAACATGTGATACTCAGATCTTTGTTTCTGTGAGAGATCACTCAGTATTATAGACTCTAGTTCTATCCAGGTTGCTGTGAAATTCATGATTTTGTTCTTTTTATGGCTGCATAGTATTCCATCATGTATATGAACCACATTTTTTTAATCCAGTCCTCCTTTGATGGACAGCATGGTTGGTTCCAGGTTCTTGCTACTGTGAACAATGCTGCGATAAACATTCATGTGCAGGTATCTTTTTTATAGAGTGATTTGAGTTCTTCAGGGTATATTCCCAGTAGGGGGATTGCAGGTTCATATGGGAGGTCGATATTTAGAGCTTTTAGGAATTGACACACTGCTTTCCACTGAGGTTGCACTAGTTTACACTCCCACCAACAGTGCAGTAGTGTTCCCTTTTCACCACACCCTCTCCAACAACTGGTATTTTTTTGAGTTGTTGATAATTGCCATTCTGACTGGAGTTAGGTGGTATCTCAGTGTAGTTTTGATTTGCATCTCCTTGATAATTAGTGAGGTTGAACATTTCTTCATGTGTCTGTTGGCTATTCGAATGTCTTCCTTTGAGAAGTGTCTGTTCATATCTTTTGCCCACTTTATAATGGGGTTGTTTGTTTTTTTCTTTTCAGCACGTTTGAGTTCCTTGTAGATCCAAGATGTTAAGCCTTTGTCGGACCTGGAGTTGGCAAATACTTTTTCCCAGTCTGTAGGCTGTCTCCCTGCTCTCTTGATGGTTTCTCTGGCTTTGCAGAAGCTTGTCAGTTTAATGAGGTCCCACTTGTCTATCTTATCTCTTATGGCCTGTGGGTTTTGGGTTTTGTTCAGGAATTGTATGCCAGTTCCAATTTCCATAAGGGTATGTCCTGCATTTTCTAAGGTTCTTATGGTTTGAGGTTTTACATTTAGGTCTCTAATACATTTAGAGTTAATTTTTGTGTATGGGGATAGATAGGGTCTTGTTTGAGTCTTCTGCATGTGGTCAGTCAGTTTTCCCAGCATCATTTGCTGAATAGGTTCTCCTCTCCCCAGTGGTAGGCGGTGGAGGCTTTGTCGAAGATAAGTTGGTTGAGAAATTGAGGGTTTGCTTCTGGAATTTCAATTCTATTCCATTGGTCTATATGCCTGTTCCTGTACCAATACTAAGCTGTTTTGATTATTGTAGCTTTATACTAAAGTTTGAAGTCTGTTAATGTGATACCTCCTGCTTTTTTTTTTTTTTTTTTTGCTGAGGATTTTTCTGGCTATTCTTGGTCATTTGTGTTTCCATATGAATTCCTGTGTGATAGTGTTAGAGTTGATATCTTTTTTGAGTTTACATAGAAGCTGCTTTATGAAAGTTGGCGCTCCTATGTTGGGTGCACATATGTTTAAGATGGATATTTCTTGTTGATGGATTGAACCTTTCA
Organism: Carlito syrichta; assembly: GCF_000164805.1. Lineage (NCBI taxonomy): Eukaryota > Metazoa > Chordata > Mammalia > Primates > Tarsiidae > Carlito > Carlito syrichta. The sequence goes on from NW_007248878.1 coordinate 40,899, forward strand.
TTATGTAGTGGCCTTCTGTATCTTTTTAAATTTTTAATAGCTTGAAGAGTATTTTGTTTGAAATTAAAATTGTGACTCCTCCTTTCTTTTGTGTTCCGTTTGCCTGAAAGTTTGTTTCCCATCCTCTTAGTTTGAGTCGGTGAGTGTCCTTTCCAGTGAGGTGAGTCTCTTGAAGGCAATAGATTGTTGCCTGGTGATATTTTATCCATTTTGCCATTCTGTGTCTTTTCAGTAGTGCATTTAGTCCATTCACATTTAGGCTAATTATTGAAATGCAAGAGTTGATCCCTATCATAAGGTTCTTACAGAGTTGTTGTTCCTGTTTGTTTGTTGTCTTTCTTTTGGATTTGGAGTTGGTTCATGTGTGTTTTTAATCTTTTGCCTGTACTCTTGTGAAGAATGTTGTTCTTTTTTCCTTTTCTTCTGTGTTCAGTACTTTCTTAAGTGTTTTTTGTAGAGGTGGTCTGGTGGCAGCGTAGGTTATTAGGTATTGGATATCTGGAAAAGGTTTCAATTCTCCCTCACTAAAGAAGCTTAGCTTGGATGAGTAGGTTATTCTTGGTTGAAATTGTTTATCTTTTAGGACTTCGAAGATAGGGCTCCAATCTCTCCTAGCCTGGAGGGTTTCTGTAGATAAATCTGCTGCTATTCTAATTGGTCTTCCCTGGTAGGTAGTCTGGCCTTTTGCTCTTGCTGCCATTAGGATTTTTTCTTTTATAGCTACTTTGTTTAAGTGAATTATTATGTGTCTGGGAGTTGGTCTTCTCATTTGTGGTCTTGCAGGGGTTCTCTGAATCTTTTGTGCTTGAATTTTTGCATCACTGGTGAGATGAGGGAAGTTTTCTTGAATGATTTCATGAAATGTTTGTTCCAGTGTGACCTTTGACTCTCTCTCTGCTTCAGGAAGGCCAATTACACTTAGATTGGGTCTCTTGAAATAATCATTCATCTCCTGAAGGTTTTGTTCTGACTTTTTAAGCTTCTTTTCTATGTTTTTGACAGTTTGGGTTAGTTCTGTATTTTGGTGTTCAAGTTCTGAGATTCTTTCTTCTGCTTGATTAATTCTGCTTTCCATGCTTATTAGTTTATTATTTATTTCCATCACAGTATTCTTTACTGCTGCTATTTCTGTCATCAGCTCCTTCCTATTTTCTTCTTGTCTCTCCTCAATTTTTAAAATTCTCTCTATTAATGTCTTGATGTCTGGGTTTGTTGCTTGTGACCAGTCATTCTGGGGTCTTTTCATTGTTTGTGTTCTGAAGTCTGTTTTCTCAGTGCCTGACCTCCTAGGGGTCTGTGTGAGCCCTATATTCTTTTTTTGATTTTTCTTCATTTGTGCAGATTTTTCCTCCCTACATTTCCCTTCCCTCCACTTCCCCATCTTCTTTAATTCTGCTATTCAGGGGTGGAGGAGTTGCTTTTACTTCTGTTTGTTCAATCTCCTATTCTTCCTAATGTATTTCCTCTTGCTTTGTTCAGTTCTGGAGTTGGACTGTAGGTTGAGGGCAGTCCTTTTTGTAGTTTTGGGATTTAATTAAGGGGGGAGCTGTGATTCAAAATCTCTCTGCAGATCCCGGTATCTGCTAACAGGTGTATGGATAGTCTGAAACCCACTTCCCACTGCCTTGGAGTCTGTCCATGCAATGGAGTTATAGATTTACTCCCTGAAAACAAAATGAGGTTAACAGAGGGAAGAGAATGGAGCAGGCAGTGAGGGGAGGAGGGGGGTGGAGAGAGAGGAGTGAGAGGGAAAACAGATGAGTGTACCAAGTGGTAAGTGAAAAGAGACACAACGACTGAAACAAATATAAAGAAAAATAATAACGATGACTGAAAATTAACCAGCAACCTAAAAAAAGCGAAAACATACAATGATGCTAATGTACATGCTGACCAACCTCCTTATTGGTGTGCTATTCCTCTATACAAAGATGGGGTTTACAGAGAAATAAGAAAAAAGAAAAAAAGGAAAAAAAGGGGGGAAAGGGATAGATTAAAGTCAGTTGACTAACAGAACCAACCAAGCACACTCTGAGACTTTTCCTTTAAGTCCAATGTCCCTTCAGCTCTGATTTCTAGCTGTCTTTGCAGGCTGGTAGAATTGTTCACAGTTAGGGTCAGTTGCCCCTAGCCTGCTGTGAAGAACAGTTCAGATATGGGCCCCCTGCCCAGTCTATTACTGAGATCTGGCTTTGTCTATTTATCAAGAGGGAAGAGCCTCTGTCATTCCCGTTTCAATGTTGTTACCTGGGATCCCCAGCAGGTGGTGCTATCTCACCGCTGCAGTCCAGAGGGGAGTGAGCCGGTTATGGATCCGTGACTGGTGGAGGCAACTTCCCCATACATGGGGGAGCTCCACAGGCCTGTCTCTGGGCAAGGGGCATGGTGTGGCAGTGGCAGCAGCAGCAGCAGCTGGGCAGCGGCGATCTCAGAAGATCCTGCTTGTGGGGGCTTCATGGTCTGAAGTCGTGGGACGCCTCAGGCATGGGCAATGACCGCAGCGGCAGCATCTGCGACTGCAGGAGCAGTGCAGACTGCTGGGATGTTTGAGTAGCAATGGCGGTGGTGGCGGAGGCTGAGCTCCCTGTGAAGAGCAGGCTGCGGAAGATGGGAGCTGCAGCCCTTGGGAGAGAGCTAGGGTTTGATGAGTGTTCTCTTTCACAGAGAATCTCACAGGCCATGCTGCCCCATCACCATCTTGCTGGAAGTTCCTAGAGGAAGATTTTTTAAAAATCATGACATCACACAAATTTTTTTTTTTTTTTTTGAGTTGGAGTCTCACTCTGTCACCCAGACTGGAGTGCGGTGGCCGTTCCCGGCCACTGCAGCCTCAACCTGCTGGGCTCCGGCGATCCTTCTGCTTCAGCCTTCCAAGTAGCTGGAATTATAGGCATGTGCTACCTTGCCCGGCTGAGTTTTTGATTTATTGTAGAGATGAGGTCTCGCTGCCCAGGCGGGTCTTGAACCCACGGGCTCAGGGAATCCACTCACCTCAGCCTCCCAAAGGCATGGGGTTACAGGCTTGAGCCACCGAGCCCGGCTGTACATCACACAAAATTTGCCAATGGATACATACTTTAGAAACAATCCAGATTCATCACATTTCCTACAAGGCAATAAATAATCAAATGTTTATGTAGTTCACTTTCTCTCTTACACCTCCTGCTCCATAGTGGTCTGTTTCTAAAGCATGCCAAGTTTGTTCTCACCTCAGGACTTTTTTTACTTCCTACTTCCTGTCCTTGGTATGCTTGTCTCCTGTCCTTCACATAACTCGATTCTTCATTTTATTCAAGTATCTACTCAAATATTATATTTTCAAAGAATTCTTTCCTGACATTACCTATGTAAAACAGTCCCATATAATTATCTGCACCCTTAACACCATTACTTATGTTCATATTGTGACTGTTACCTAATTTTGTAGTATTTATTCATTTTTTAGTTGTTTATTATCTATCTGTTCCTCTAGAATGTAAGCTCCATGTAGGTAGATGTTTTGACTTTTTTCCCACTACTATATTCCTAATAATAGAATAATGCTTAGAATGTTCAGTACATTCAACACACATTTATCAAAAGAATTTTTAAAAATGAGTAAATTAATGAGTAATCTGTGACTAAATAATATAGCAAATATATGAGAGTACTATCATTAAGAGAACTTTTCTGAGAAAATATTCCTATAGTGTATTAGACTTTTATTTCAATAGCTTTCCCTAGAATTGTGATTGAATTTTCTATAATTAATTAACAAATATAGTAATATTTAAGACTGTAGAAGTAGGAAGTATTAGAGAGAGCAAAGATATGCCAGAAAATGTTAACATGAAATTGGGAGTGCAAATAATGTTAGATAAAGTTAAACTCAAGACAAAAAACATGAACAAGGCAAAGAAGATACTTTACAATGATAAATACAGCCTATTCTGAATACCCAAGAGAAATAATTATTTCCATACCAAACAGCATTACATTAACAAAAAAAGAAAAACAGTGAGATTCCAATGAAATCATTGGTCCAATGTGTGATTTCAAAGGACTATTTTCAGAATTTGACATACAAATGAACAAAAAATACTTAGGGTAGGATGGGCTATATTAATTTATTAGCCAAGTGGAGTCTTTAAAAACTCCTAACAACTATTCATGTAGTTAAGTGAATTACAAAAGCAGTAGCAGAAATAGTCTCAAGTTGGTGAATGCAATAGGAAGGAACCTAACAACCTGCTCCACTTTTAAACCAGCGAGTACTGTCATCTCTAAAACCACTTGGCCTCCAAGTCATCCTGGAAGAAAGAAAGAACTATAACCTTGATAGTTACCTTTAAAAATGTTATTATCTTAGTCTACTTGGGATGCTATAGCAAAATATCATAAACTTGGGTGGTTTATAAATAACATAGATTTATTCTCACAGTTCTGGAGATTGCGAAGTCATAAGTCAAAGCAGATTTGATGTCGGGTTGAGGACCTATATCCTAATTCATAGACAGTGCCTTCTTGCTGTGTTCTCACATGGGTGAAAGGGGCAAGGGGTCTCTCCCAAGCCTCTTTTACAAGGTCACTAATCCCATTTAAGAGGGAGGACCCCTTGTGACCTAATCACCTTCTAAATAACTCACCTCTTAATATCATCACCTTAAGGGTAGGTTTTCAACATATGAATTTTGAGGGGACACAAACATTTCAATCATAACAGTCATCCTCACATAAGCTTTCAAAGGCAGACAGATTATTGGTGTATGAAATGAATAGGGTGGCTGCTTCCACAGGGAAGCAAAGGTAGTTCTTAAATGGTACTATTATAAGCATGAGAGAAATGCAGGTAGAAAGCATCCAATTTCTAACTGTGGACACAATTAAATGAGAAGGGGGATGATAGTACTGAAAATAGTTGTTGACCTAAATTTTGATGCTGGGTTGTTTCCATCAGTCAATAGTAAATATTGATGTAAACAGCAATAATATGATAAAAGATATAATTTGATATTCATATGCAACAGAATTATTTTTAATTCCAATCTGATCCCTATAACACATTTAAAAACTCAAAATGGATTACAGAAATAAACATGAAATACAAAACTATAATAAAACCAAGGAAGAAAATATAGGGAAAATCTTCATTATTGAGATGTAGAACAAGAGTTTCCAGATTTGATATCAAAAGAAGTTTATAAAAGAAAAAAATAACAAATCGGACTTTATTGCAATTAAAATTTTTGTTCTGTGAAATATACTGGTAGAAGAATAAAAAGACAACCTGCAGGCGGGGAAAAGCATTTGCAAATCACACATCTAACAAAACATTTGTACCCAGCTTATATAAGGAATACATAAGAAATCTCAACAGTAAGAAACAACTCAATTAAAAAATAGACAAAAGGATTGAAAAGACACTTCATCCAAGAGTATATATGAATGGCAAATAGAATGTTAAAAACATATGCTAACTAAAAATCTGTAAGAAAAAGAAATTTGGGGAGATTTAATTCAGCATAGCCAAGTTGGCACCTTATAGAGCTCACAATTGATTAGTGATACTATATATTGTCTATATAAATAATATTATTTGCTCTTCCATTAGCCAGTTGATAGATATAGAGATCTTTTAAATTTTGGACTGTTAAGAATGAAACATCTTTGAACATATTTGTACAAGTATTATAGCAGAACTGCTTTAATTGCTGTGGGAAGACTATCGGGAGTGGGATTTTGGAGTCATACGATAAATGTGTATCTAACTTCACAAAGAAACTGCCAAACTGTTTTTGCTAAGTAGCCTACCATTTTGCATTTCCAGCAACAGTTCCACATTCTTGCCAATACTTGCCATTGTCAGTCTTCTTGATTATAGTCATTCTATTAAGTGTCTAGTAGTATTTAATTTTCATTTCCTTAATAATGATGTTGATCATCTTTTCACATACTTATTTGCCATCCAAACCTCCTTGTCAAGTGTATGACTAAATATTTTGCCTATTTTTATTAGATTACTATCTTAGTTGTGAGTTGCAGGACTTCATATTTTCAGACCATTTAAAAATACACACTTTTTATTTTTAGTAGTTTTAGAATTACAGAAAAGTTGCAAAAATGGCAAAGTCAGGTCCCATATATCCCACACCTAATCTGTTATCAACATCTTACTTTGGCATGGTATATTTGTCTATAGTGGTTAAAGAACTAATAATGACATGTTATTAACTAAAGGCTATATTTCCTTAGTTTTTACTTTATGCCCCTTTATATTTCAGGATCCAACTGAAGTTTCCACAGTACATTTAGTCATCTTGTATCTCCTTAAGTTCCTCTTGACTGTGACAGTTTCTTAGATTTTCCTTGTTTTTGATGATATTGACTGTTTTGAGGAGTACCGGTTTGGTATTTTGCACAAGGTCCCTCAATTGAGATTTATCTGATGTTCGTAATTAGATTGAGGTTGTGGATTTATCTGAGAAGCCCTTGTTTTCCTCTTCATTCCTGAAGGATATTTCTTTGGACGTATAATTTACCACTGGCAGTTCTTTTTCTTTCAGTACTTGAAAAATGGTGTTTCACTTCCTCCTGGTCTCCATGATTTCAGATGATAAATACCTTGCTCATCAAATTGGTGTTCTTCCATAAATAATGTGTTGTTTCCTTCTGGCTGTTTTAAAATTGTTTATATGTTTTTAGGTCTCTGAAATTTAACAACAAGCTGTATTTGTGTGGATTTCTTTGAGTTTATCCTATTTGAGGTTAGTTCATCTTCTCAAATCTGTAGGTTTATTTCTTTGGCCAAAATTTTGAAGTTTTCAGTTTTATTTCTTTGAGTAATTTTTCAGTTCAACTCTCTCTCTTCTCCTCCTACAACTACAATGTTCCAAAAATGAGCTCTGTGGTTATTGTTCCAAAGATCCTTGAGACTCTGATAATGTTTTTTAAAACAATCCATTTTTTCTCTGTTAAGATTAGATAAATTATATTGATTTTGTCCTCAAGTTCACTCATTCTATCTCCTGTCTCTCCCACTCTATCATTTATCAAATTTTAAAATGTTGATTATTATACTTTTCAGTTTATAACTTTCATTTGGTTTTTAAAAATATTTCTATTACTTTGCTATACTTTTCTATTTTTTACTTCATTTCAAGGGACTTTATAATTGCTTATTAAAGCATTTTTATGATGGCTCCTTTAGCATCTTTGTCAGATAATTCCAACGATTGATTTGTCTCCTGGTTTTGAGGAGTGATTTCTTTTTTTGTTTGTTTTTACTGTGTCCTGGACATTTTAAATATTATATTGTGGAATCCTATTTGATCTTCTAGTCTTTAGTAGGAAGTCTTCATGTTGAGGGTCCAACTGGGTGTGTATTTTCAACTCCTCACCCACCGATATTAAAGATAAGGAATGGGGAGACAAAGTCCAATTACCACATTCCCCTACATCATGAGTTACCCCCTTTAGGGCCTGGGGATTGAAACCTGATAGTGCTTAGTCCTACCTTAATAGTGTCAAGTTTGTAGCTACTGTGTGGGAGTGAAAGCTCAGTAGCTGCTAAACCTTTCCCCCATCCCCACCATACTACCCACATGATAGTTGTAGTAGCAGTGTACTGGTGGTGTGGGCTAACTCGCAGCTTCCTGTTGGGCTAGGATGCTGTAGGTCTTGAGAAGCTTATTTTGTTCCTCATTGCTGTGTGCTTGTGTATCTATGCCCTACCACCATAAATGTGACTGATCTCATCTAAAACATACAAATTTTAAATGCTAGGAGAGTACGTGGGAGTCCCTGTTTAAATTTGTGAAAATAAGCTGAAGGCAAAAGAATATGCTGCTAGTTTCAATATTAAAAAAAATCAGTTACTCTTATTCCCTCAAAAATTGTCTAGGAATAAAATGTGAATATATTCAAAGATGTATGCTAAGAGAGACAAGTATTTACACATGTATTTGTGAAAGATGGTCCTTCTATCTTAACTAGGTCACTTAGTTTGATGATTCTGTTGCTAATGATGAACAAAGTTTAGAGGAGAAAAACTGAGTGGGCATGGAAAGTGTGTTCGTTCAACAAAAGAGGGGAGAGCCCTGCCTCAGGATCTATTTCCTCCAAAGTCACTTACAGATATAGTTAATGTGTTCATTTTTATTGGACATAAGGGAGCCAAATTTTGCTCACAGTATATCTATGTCAGAGTTTTCTCTTGATTATACTGAATAACAATAAAAAACAAAAGGACTTTTGCTTAGATTTGCAGTTTATTGATTAGATTAAATAATTTCTTATATCTAAAGGCTGTCAAATATTTCACTGGGATAATGAATTTATTGGAATATTCACTTTAGCTGTGATCCTACCTCATGCTTTGGGAAAGGCTAGGTAGTCTCCTGAAGGGCATATTAATTCTGGAATTCCTGAGAATACTTAAAAAAATCTATTTCTAGTCATCATAAGCACCAGTTGTGGTGCTCAGCACATTGACTTCTCCCTTACATATCATTCAACAGATTTTATCAGTATTTGGGAGCATCAATGCAAAGATTCATTGTCAGAATGTCAATTAAGATTATATATCACATTACAAAAGCTGTAGTATAATATTTCAAAGTCTCTTTTCTGACATTAGCTGTTATGGTTATATACATTTCTCTCTAGTTTCAATAAAAAACTGTATCTTAAGTAAATATTAGTAATAACTATGGAACTGTGGTACATGGAAAATATTTTATCCTCTGAATGTGATAGTAGTAAATTTTGCTCTCCAAATGTGCTAAAACCAAATTAAAGAGTAGTGTGTGCTATCTCTGAGGTTTTTCTGTTTCTCTTGTTTTGCATGTATTTGTTCTTACATAGAACTAGATACATTAAAATAATAACTGTATTCAATGATACTGAAATTCAACTTTCCATCATATTCCCATTAAAAGTGATAGTTCTAGTGAATTATATGTCCTTATGCAGTATGCAGTTTTTATAAAGATGAGTTTGATTTGAACTATTATAACCCTGCTAACATAACACTGCTAATAATTGTAATGGAAACTGATATAACTTCCTATAATTATTATGTTATAGTTGGCATGCTGAACCACAATCATCTGCTAGATGATGAGCAGTAAAAAATTAGTTTGTATGTGTAGCCATTATTATTATTTTGCTTTTGAGAGAAGCAATTTTGTAATATATGATGTTTATTAGAATGTGAACTTGTAGTGACAGTGTACTATATAATTGACTTGAATGCCATTATTTCTGGGACCTTCAGGAATATTGTAAATTTCACAACATTCTTAAATATATTTTTATATGTGAAAATATACTTCTCATGATAGAGTATTGTTCCTCAAAAGGATCTAAATTAGAGAGGCAGATTCCATGTCCTAGGGAAAAAGGAAAACTAGAGTCAAGAGAGTCAGATGATTCTTCTATATGAGTTCAAGGGATGAGATAAAAAGTTAAAATTTGGGTTTACAGAAATAAAGAAAAAACAGAAGGGTTAGTGCATATCAAGAGAAATGGGTATAAAGGTAGAAGTGAAAGGCATGTGTCAAAACCTTTCAAGCAGTCTTCCTTTTCCAGTGTGGACAAGGAGAGTCTCTGTGTCATGAACTTCTGGAAGTTCTATGTGGGCACACTAGGGAGCAATGATACTCAAACCCTGGGAGTATAAGTAGAGGATAAATAAAGAGTCAAATCTTGCAGATATTAAAAAGAACCAGCTGGGCTCGATGGCTCAGCCTGTAATCCCAGCAATTTGGCAGGCCGAGAAGAATGGATTGCCTGAGACCGCGGGTTTGAGACCAGCCCGAACAAATTGGCAAGACCTCATCTCCACAATAAATTAAAAACAAAAAACAAACAAAGAAAAAAACTAGCCGGGCATGGTAGCTCGTGCCTGTAGTTCCGCTGGGACTGGCAATTGGTGGAAACTGCTAGGGGAGGGAGGGGCATACCTCATCAACAAGGGTACCTGCATGATCATTGTTTGTATACATAACTCTGAATTGTACTCCATGTCTTTATAATAAATAAACAAAATTTTTTTAAAAGGTGGAAAAAAAAAAAAAAAGAAAGGCTGAGGCAGTAGTTTGTATTCCTACCAGCAGTGTAGAAGCATTTCTTTTTCTCCGCATTCTCGCCAGTATCTGTTGGTTGTTTTTTTAATGATGGCCATTCTTACTGGGGTTAGGTGGTATCTCAATGTGGTTTTGATTTGCATTTCTCTGATGATGAGTAAGGCTGAGCACTTTATCATGTGTCTGTTGGCTGCCCATATATCTTCTTCTGAGAAGTGTCTATTCATGTCTTTTGCCCACTTTTTAAAGGGGCTGTTTGTTTTTTCCTTTCAGCGCGTTTGAGTTCCTTGTAGATCCTAGATGTCAGACCTTTGTCAGATATACGGTTGGCAAATATGTTTTCCTATTCTGTGGGCTATTCTCCCTGCTCTCTTGATGGTTTCTTTTGCTTTGCAGAAGCTTGTTAGCTTGATGAGGTCCCACTTGTCTATCTTATTTCTTAAGGAATGGGCATTTAAGGTTCTGAATAGGAATTGGTTGCCAGTTCCAGTTTCCATAAGGGTGTCTCCTTGAACAATAATAATACTATAAGAAAGTGTTTGGCAGTAAGGGGAAACTGTTAGGGGAGGGGAGGGCGGGATTGGCAGTTAAGGGAAACTGCTAGGGGAGGGAGGGGCATACCTCATCACAAGGGTACCTGCATAATCAATGCTTGTGCAATCCTAATCCTGGATTGTACCCCACATCTTTATAATAAAAAAAAAGGAAAGGCTGAGACAGAAGGATTGCCAGAGCCAGCAAGTCGATGTTGGGGTGAATGTGAGCGTGCCACAACACTCCAGCCTGGGTGACAGAGTGAGACTCCAACTCAAAAAATAAATAAATCATTGTAGGTTCCAGTTTGTCCTTTCTCTTATCCACATCCAATTTTCCTTTCTGAAAGCCGGTCTGGATGACCAGTCGAGTTCACCAATAGACACAGAAGCAACAATTTGTGTACACTGCCCCCAAAACTCCTCAAATTGCATAAGTTGTAAACCCTAGAATAATTTGTTCATTATATATAATTCATAGCAGTTCTGATTCTATCATATGACCCTGATTTGTATATTTTCTAATTAGGTAAACTTAGTTATTCCTTAATTTCTAAAATAAGGAAACATACTTGCTTTATATTCTTCTCAATTCCTTTATGAGGATCAATAGACAAATCTTATATTGAAGATATATGTGTGTTAGCAGACACATGTATATATATATTTTCCATACAAACTGTATATTGTCAAGGAGCTTAGTTTTATTTAGGGTTAAATATAATTATCATTTTAATTGAAGCTTTTCAAGACTCCAGTTAATTTAAGACTTCCAAACAAGTGCCATGACCAGTTTTCTTGACATATGTAAATAATATTGAAGATTATTAAGGAAGATAGTAAAGTTATGGAGGTATCTGAAAATACAAAAGATCATTCAGTAAAAAGAGCATTATTTTTTTCCTTTGAAATCAAAGTTTTCATATACGGCCATACTGTGCTGAAAGCACCCATCTGGTCTGAAATCAAAGTTTGCTCTGTAAACTTACCTGCATTCGTGTTTTAATCCCTGACTTTAGAAGACACTGATTATTTCAGTTTTTCTTTCATGTCTTTCTGAAAGACAATCGAAATCCAAAGCTCACCTAATCTCTCATCTGTCCTGAATGGAGGAAATGATATTTTACATTTGTTAAGAACCAAGATGAGCACATGTAGAAGGTTCTCTTCACATACCACATGATTTATACTAATAATATTTGTTGTGTAAATAAAGAAATGAACCAAATCAATCAGATCATGGGCTGAAAGTATAGGTCCCTTTTTACATTGTAGAAGAAAAGAAGTGCCTGCTTCCTAATAAGTTCCCTCCTAATTTTCTAGACAGAAACTTTGTTTCTTTTCACAAACTTGTTTTAGTAGCTGAGGTGCTCTTTTAATGTGGTCTTCAGGTAGGGATTAGAGGCAAATGAATGAAGGGGTACTCTATTTAACAAATAGGATAGAAGGCTAAGAGAAACTGGAAACAGCAATGTATTTTCTTTATAGTCTATAATTACAACTGTTAAAATTCATCAGTGTCTTCTGTTTGATAAAATACTGTGATCAGAGGCTAAGCCATATAAAGTTGTAAACAACCATATAAGCTGAAGAATTTGATGAGTATAAACTGAGTATTTTTTATTTCAATGGTTTTTGGGGATACAGATAGTTTTTGGTTACATGGTTGCATTGGATAGTGGTGAAGTCTAGTCTTTTTTTAAATTTTGAGTTGAAGTCTCACTCTGTCACCCAGGCTGAGGTGCCGTGGCACGCTCACGGCCACCCCGGCGACAACCTACTGTGTTCAAGTAATCCTTCCGCCTCAGCCTTCTAAGTGATCGGAACTACAGGTGCTCATTACCATGCCCAGATAATTTTTTTACTTATTTATTGTAGAGACGAGGTCTTGCCAAGTTGCCCGGACTGATCTCAAACCCGGGGGCTCAGGCAATCCACTTGCATCAGCATCCCAAAGTGCTGGGATTACAGGCTTAGCCATCAAACCTGGCTGCAGTCTAGTCTTTGAGTGTAGCCACCACTCCCCTCTGTGCATATTATACCCAATAGATGATTTTTCATCCTTCCATCCCTTCCCAGCCTCCCCCTTCTGAGTCTTCAACTTCCATTTTATCATTCTAAATGTCTTTGAAGATCCTTAGTTTAGTTCCCACTTATAAGTGAGAACATGTGTTTGGTTTTCTAATCCTGTGTTAGTTCATTTAGGGTGATGATCTCTAATTCTATTCAAGTTGCTGCAAAAGACATTATTATTATTATTTTATGGCTGAATATTAGTCCATGGTGTGTGTGTGTTTGTGTGTGTGTGTGTGTGTGTGTGTGTGTATTACATTTTCATTATCCACTGATCATTTGGTGAGCATTTAGATTGATTCCACATCTTCGCAATTGTAAATTGTGCTATGATAAACAAATGAATGCAGGAGTCTTTTTTGTATAATGACCATGTATAAGCTAAAATATTTTAGACGCAAATAACTTTTGAGTGATAAAGAGCCTCCAAAATGCCTGCTCCTCTGATTATAACTACCTAGATTTTTCTTATTTTAGTGAGTAGGAGAGAAATCTGTGTCATTCAAAATTTTAGTCACCGCTTAAATTAAATGTATAGGCAGGTTGGCTTCTGATCAATCACATTAGGTTATCAACTGGAAAAAGTGTGTATTCATTAGAAAAGTAAAATCAAGGTAAAATTTTCATTTTGAATTATTACTCATGATTTATGTATGCTGCGATACCAGAGATGTTTGTGATAGATGATGGGTAGTGAGTTAAGGTACCCATATGTAACCCAATAATTTTATGTAATGACATGTTATTTAAACATTTTTCTTAAGGACTAAGCAGTACTTCAGCCACTTAGGAACTTTGTTTTCATATAGCAGTCTGGTCAGCTTTTTAAATAAGAATGTTTAGAGCAAAAACCAAAAGAATTGTCTTGATGACCTAGTATGGTTATGGCATTTATATTTGTTTGTTTACATTGTATATTTCTTTAGGCAGAAAGAAGACCAAGATCATGGAAAGTTTCATAGTCCTCAGAATTACATTTATAGTCTGCTAATATTAAGTATCCACAATTTTCCGTCTCATCTGTTGTAAAGAACACATGATTCCAATCAGATATTTGGTCTGAGTGATATAAGAAAATGTCTTCGATTTCAGGCCCTTTATGAGGGCAAAGAAGTCAATTGGATTATGGAAAAACTCATCAGAGCAGAGGGTCAAGGTTGCTCACTCAAATGTTATATCATTTAATATAATTGATTTTAAACAGTCCTTGTTTTAATCGGTAATGGTCAGAAACAGAGCCTAACTGAGCAGAACAGAGAAAGACTACATGTGCAGGCAAGTTGCATCATTAGAGTCTAGTCTAAACTAGTGTTTCACGAGAGCAGGAAGGCCAAAAAAGAGATGGTTAAGATTCTTTAGTACCATGTTATTAGAAGTCCGTGATAAAGCTATTAAAACTGATACGATAGTATTTTTATCCCAAGATGAGAATTGGATTCTTAAAAACTCTCTGTAGGATATTTCATGGTTGAAAAACTTAAGACCTTATTAAGCATTATTAAAATAAGCCAAAGTTATTGAGACAATTTTAAAGGACAGACCCAAATTCATTGAAAAATGTGGTCTATATTCCTTCCCCTTGAATTTGGAAAGACTTGTGACTACAATTGATACAATACTAGGAGACTTTTGAGGCTAGGCCATAAAAGAAAATGAAACTATTTCCTTGTTCACTGGAACTCTTGTGCTTGACCCTGAGGTTACCATGCTCTGAGGAAGTTCACAGTATCCCATGCAAAGAGATTGCATAGACAAGTCCAAAGACTCCATGAAGAGAGGGCAGCCCATTGGACCGGGAGTGACTCCAGCCCCCTCTTCTTCCAGCACCAGCCACCATCCAAATGAAACTTCCCAAAAGCACCAAGCAGAACTCTGATAACATGCCCTTCTGGAATTACTGACCCACCGAAATGGCACGACATAACAGAATGATCGTTGTATTCAGCCATTAAGTATTGAATTAATTTTTCATGCAGCAAAATAACCAGAAAAAAAATTGTATCTGGAGTGGAGTGCATCTATAACATAGACCTAAAATAGCTTGTGCTGACCCTTGGCCCAAGTGACAAGCAGAAGTTGAGTAGACTTGAAGAGAATGTTAATGGGAGCCAGACAGGCCTCAAGGAGGTTGTTAGTGAGGTCTTAAAGCAGATGGAAAAGAACATTATTTGAAGCTGGAGGAAAAAGATTTTATGTGGTGGCAGAATGTTTATTGAAACTTACTTGTGGTGATATTGAAAACAGAAAATATTCCTCATGAAATAATGACTCTGGCTAAGAAGATTTTGGGAAGTGTGATCTCTTTTTTAAAATTTAAATTCAGGAGGTACATGTGTATATTTGTTACATGGATATATTGCTGATTATGAGGTTTGGGATTCTATTGAATTTGTCATTCATCTATTGTACTTGTAAACATAGTACCCAATAGGTAGATTTTCAACTCTTTCCCCCTTCTTTCCTTCTTTAGGGGTTCCCAAATCTATTCTTCTTATCTTTATGTACCTATAACCAGTGCTTAGCTCTTATAAGTGGAAATATACAGTATTTGGCTTACTGTTTGGGGATTAAGTTGCTTAGAGTGGTGTCCAGCTGCATCCATGTTGCTGCAAAGGATATGGATTTTGTTCTTCTCTGTGACTGCATAGTATTCCACGGTGCATATGAACCACATTCTCTCTATCCATTCTACTGCTGATAGGCACCTGGTTATTTCCAGGTCTTTGCTATTGTGAATAGTGCTGTGACAAACATATGAGTGTAGGTATCTTTTTGGCAGAACAATCTATTTTCCTTTAGGTATATACCCAGTAGTGAGATTGCTGGGTTGAAGGATAATTCCAATTTCATCTTTCTTAGAAACCTTCAAACTGCTCTTCCCAAGGGCTGAACTATTTTGCATTCCCACCAACAGTTTATAGGCGTCCTCCCTTCTCTGCAACCTTAACATCTGTTGTTGTTGTTGTTGTTGTTGTTTTTGGCTTAGTAATAGCTGTTCCAACTGGTGTGAGATGGTATCTCATTGTGGTTTCAATTTGCATCTCTCCGATGACCAGTGATGCTGAGTATCCCTTAATACATTTGTTAGCCATCTGTACGTCCTCCCCCAAAACATGTCCATTCATTGTACATTCATCAGTGGGTTTGTTTTCTTCTTGTTGATTTGTTTAAGTTCCTTATAGACCCTGAATATTAGCCCCTGTCTGATGCATAGCCTGAAAAACCATGTAAGAAAAAGTGCAGATATAGACAGGTGAAATTCAAATAGGAATTACCTAGTTTTCAAGCAAAATTTGGAGGAAAGATACAGCATCCAGGATTTTAAAATGAAATTATTTCTCACTCCCCATCTCTCCAAGTAGCAGAAATAAAATAATACAATGCTCAAATTAAGAAATGGTCCCAGGACTAACAGTAAATCCAGAGTGTACCTATAATATTTATTGTTAAGATTTTGACAGAAATTGAGTTTGGTACCAAATTAACCCTTTTAAACAGACAAAAAACAAAACAAAAACAAAAACAAATGCCTTCTAAGGATTTTAATAGCATGCCTGGTAGACCCATGTTAAACAACAAGGTCTGTAATAACTTTTTGAGTATTGCTCCCATTCAAGCCTCACAGAAAACTCAAGGTAGAAAATAGTCTATCTTGAAAAGGTGGGTGGGTGTGGTCTCTGTCAAATGGAATACATTATAAATTGGTACACAAAAAGCCCACATCATTTGAAAATTAATTGTATCCATATGGACAGAATGAAACAAAGATGATACAAAATGCAAAAAGGCATTTGGATTCTGGAGTTTTTACAGAAAGGAAACAGTCTGAGAAAATGACTCAGATGCTCACACATTCTCTCTTTTAGAGGAAAGTAAGGATCACTCAAGTGATAGAACCAAAGACTCTAGAGAATCAGTCCCAGGAAGCAGTATTAGCTCCTCATCAAGGAACTGGAAACATGTATCTGGCTAAGTTTCAAAATTGCTATGTATCAGAGACCCTTGCACCTCCCATTTTCCCTCTCTTTAAATAGAGGTGCCTATAGCATTTATCCTTGTAAATTATTTTTAAATTTTTTTAGGAGTAATTCATTTACTGTTATTTTTCCATGATTGGTTGTACAATATTAGAATATAAGAATACAACATGGTAGAGCACTAAACATTTACTAAGTGTTATACCCCACACAACTGGATTCTCATTGTTTTCTATCACTATTGGTATATTTAGAGAAATTGCTGCTGGACATCCCAGAGTTCCTGTTTCACTATTGAAGACTTTGACAAACCCAGAGATTTCCAGAAAGCTAAATTCCAGATTGTTGAAGGTATTTGTCTCTTTCTTCCAAAATAATCCTTCTTATTACAATACTGTATGTGCATTGTAAAACAGTAAAAATTCATTGGTGAGTAGGAAAACATAGTAGAATCCCTGAGTATGATAAGTATGGTATTTCTCCTAGTCCTTCCTACTGAACAATAGCAATAAGAACAAATGAACTAACCCAAGAATGACAATTAAATTTATTCAAAATGTTATGTATACAGTTGTAACTGCAAATCTGGGACAATATTCAATCTTAATAGTCATTAGGAACCTTACTGAAAGAATCTGACCTACAAAAAATCAGAATTTTAGGTTTGGGTTTAGATTTACTATATCTTGGAACTTTAGTTCCAAAATTAAATTAACCAAATAACTGAAAGGAAAGATGATTTCAAATTGTATTTTATGAAATTGCATATGGTTTCTGATTAACTGTGAGGTTTTTCTGTTTTGTTTTATTTTAAAGTTGTGGGGTACAAATGAGACTTGGGTACCTAAGTGGTTTAGGTACAGGTGAAATTTGGGGCCTCCCATTGGACCTCACTTCTCCTGGATTAGGATCAGGTATCCTTATTGATATTATGTGGCCTCTCCCCCCCACCTCTGCAACCATATTGAGATACTGCCTAACACCAGTAACTGTGTTTTTATTGCAAATTTGTTAAAAAGAGAATGGCTAGATCTGAAAAATATAGTTTGGAAACATTTCTGTTAAAGGACTTGTTGACAGTTTCTTCCCTTAGTTTAATGTTCAAGCATATGACATATTCAGCAGTGAGTATACTGAGTTTTTAAATAACCAGATTAGTTGGATATTAGAGCTACTTTTCAAAAAATTCTAATTAGTTATTTATTTGTTGTGTACCACATCAGAATACACACACACACACACTCACACACGTTTGTGTGTGTGTGTGTGTGTGTGTGTGTGTGTGTGTGTGTGTGTAGTTTCCAAATGACATTTTTCTTGATTCCTTAATTTGTTTGATCAAGTTATTGCTAGTCTTATGACAGAGGAAAAAGATCCATGGGAAAACCAAATGATGACTCTTGAAATTTCTGTTTAGGAATAGCACACATCACTTCCACTTACATTCCATTGTCCAAAACAAATCATATGGTCAAGCTTAGGGTAATAGGGCAGCAGTGTATGATTCTTTACAGAAAGTGAGAATGAATAATTGGAAACAATAATACAACTTAACAAAGATACAGTCTATTATATTTGTAATCTTCTTGGTCAAAAATATTTGTGTCTCTCTCTTATGCTGGTAAAATATTTACCCACTCCCTAAGGTAGATAGTTATAGTCCCATTCCATACTCAAAGTGCAGGATTTAATGACAGTTGTTATATCAGGTCTCTAGATGGCCCTTCTTGATCCAGTGAACAACAAACTAAAAAGACAACTTATCTGCCCCACATATACCCAATATGCAATGCTGGAACAGGATAAGGCTAATTACAGTGACTTCAGTTTAGGAAGGGAAAGTGGGATGCACACAAGGGTTACTGGTCAATAGCAGTTTCAAAATCCCACTGGCATATGTTGCAAAGGACTCCTACACTGTGTTAGGAACTTTTAAAAAATTTAGTTCTGATCCTCTTCTCTACCATTATATCCCTAGTTCATTGTCTCCAAGGCTTTTGACTCTGAATTTTGTGTGGCTCATATTTTTTTCAGTATCTTCCTTTACCATATCATAAAAATGGCTCAGACTGATGTACTCGATAGTGTTTACATAAACCTTCAATTTGTTAAAGATACAGTATCTGCAAAATGAAATAAAGCAAAATGCAAGCAAATGAGGTATGCCAGTATATAACTTTCATGGCCTTTATTATAACCTTCCAACAAATTAAAAGTGGTACCCAGTAAATCCTTTCTAGATTAAGTGCAGCCCCTGAAAACCCTTGGACAAATGTCGATCAGAGAAAAGGCATTATGTATATTTTCTCACAGAAGTCTGATAAGCTTAAGGTGTCACTAATTAAATCTAAATAGAGATGGGCATGTCTTCAAAATAACTGTGCGTGTTGCTACTGACACATGGAGACAATTTGAATAAAATAAATAAAAAGCTAAGGTTTAGACAATTATACTTCCATGATAACTTCTTCCAAGAGAGACTAGGACTACTTGAGATTTAAAGTGAACCTTGGGATCCTATCTTCTACGGCAATGAAGTGTCCTGAAAAGGTTGGTCAGCACTGAAAAGACATATATTCTTCAATACCTACTAACTTTAAATCTTTTTAGTTGACAAATAAAAACAATATATATTTATTGTGTATAACATGGTGTTTTGAAGTATGTATACATTATAGAGTGAATAAATTGGAAGAGTCAAATTTTAATTTTAGTCCACATATCTTACACTTGAGAAGAACTACAGCTGAGGAGGCATCTCCAAGAAAACTAAGCCAAGGAATGTCATACACATCTATAATGAGATCTTGGACCTTAAACCTGAGCCTGATACTATGATGGGATCAAACCTGTGGGGACTATTGGGAGGCAGTGGTTATGTTTTGAATATGAGGATAAGGTATATAATTTGTGGTCCGAGTGTAGAATGTGGAGATTTTACAACCTAGCCTCAAATGATTTGACCTTCCTCCCACTGAAATATGGGTTCTATGTGCCTTCTCTTTAAATCTTGGAAGTCATGTAACTGTGGCAGAAACAGTGTCTATGTGATTACTGAGGTTAGTTTGTAAAAAGCTTCTACCCTGTTTACTAGTACTTGTATGCCAAATCTTTAGCAGCTGTTTAAACAGTCCAACTGTCTTAAGGTCACCAGGGTTCTGAGGAAGTCCAGTTTACTCACATAAACAGCAAAATGGAGATATGGTGGGAGTTGTTGGCCAGCTCCACCAACAACTCTCCACCATTCCAGCTCTAACCCCTCTGACAGCAGCTTCATGAAAGACTCTGAGCCAGAGCTGCCCAGTCTAGTCCCTCCCAAATTTCTAATCTTCAAAACCATGAGAGACAATAACATGATTGTTGATGTTTTAAATCACTAAGTCTAGAGGTGATTTGTTATATGACAATGAACAACCAGAACGGTCATGGATAAGTCAAATTATGCCCTTTTATTTGTTGCCCACAAGAATGTAGAAGTAATAACAACCTATTTCATGAAGAGAATATAAATTATATAAGATGTATCTTAAATTAGACATGCTAATGATTCTGTGATTTTTTTTTATTTTTATTTTTACACATTACCAACTAGAAACTTAGTGGACTTTCCCCTCCACTCTGTTTCAATATAAAGCTGTAAATCTTTCTTTCACCATTGTAGAAATATGCAAACCATAAGATACATTTTAATGCATGTACTCACACAAACTTTAGTACATTTCCTTCCAGCTCCCTAATTTGGAGATATTAATATCTGACTCCCAGGTTCCCAGGTGTCATGGATAATAGTTTAGAGGTTAGTGATAGAAAATATTTTTAAAATATTTACAAGTAGGATCTTACTAGATATGTCCTGAATTTCAAGTATACTGGAACTGAAGTCCTGCATAATGAGAAACAGACATATAAAAGTGATTTTTTTGTAAGTTAGACTTTTGCAAAGGAGAAAGCTAAGATTACAAAGGGATTGATGAACCATGACTAATAATAAAGTTCTAGAGTTTATCTTTATAAATTGTAAAACAAAAATCACCAACCCTCAATAGCTTCAAACAACCACATATCTATCCATCCACTTCCCCAGAGCAAAATAGGGACAGATATCAGATGGGTTCTCAGAAGTACAGAGATGAAAAGAGATACAACTCTGGAGGGTTGGAGGGGTAGCCATATTTTCTCTGGGGAAATAGGATATATGCACTTCTAGTCTAATGTGGTACGATGTTCATGTTTCCTAAAATGTGTCTACTTCATTTTGAAATGGTTTAATAGCAAGTGATGTTGGTCCAGCTCCCTGAGGGGCAAGAAGGAAGGGGCAAGAGAAGGGCATTCTTGGTATGAAAATCTGAGACTCAGTGTGTTGGATATTAATGACAATGTCAGCAGAAGTAGGGAAAAGTGACAGTATCAGAGTGGTGTTGGCAAGCCTTCCACAGAACTAGGATAAGTATGTTGTTTGTGAGGTTAATATAAAAAAGTTGGAGAAAGGATTTCTGAAACTCTTCACAGCTTCCTCACCTGCCATTGAACAGAAATAAGATTTGGAGGAAGGTAAAAGTGAAGAGGCCCTTGAATTCTAGCCGTCAATGCAAATGTTACTTTAAAGAAGTCAAAGAAGAAGATGATCAAAGAGGAAGAAGAATACAAGTTCGCTAAATAAGAGGTAATGGACCAGAGGCCATTGTACAAAAAAGACACTTTCATTTGTATGTTTATGCAGTACAATTCACAATTGCAAAGATGTGGACTCAATATAAATGCCCATCAAATATTCAGTGGTATACACACACACAAACACACACACCATGGAATAAAAAAAGAATGAAATAATGTCTTTGCAGCAACTTGGATGGAATTGGAAATCATCATCCTACGTGAACTAACACAGGATCAGAAAACCAAACACCGTATGTTGTCACTTATAAGTGGGAGCTACACTAAGGATCTGAAAAGGCATATAGAATGGTCTGATGAACATTGGGAACTCAGAAGGAGGAGAATAGGGAGGATGGAGGGATTAAAAAATCACCTATCGAGTATAATGTTCACAGATGCAGGTACACATAAAGCCCAGACCTCTTCACCACTCTACAATGCATCCATGTAACCAAAAACTCTTTGTACCCCTTAAAGCTAGTGAAAGAAATAAATGCATAAATACATAAATAAATGAAAGAGGAGTGATTACTTATAACCCTTGACATTTTTGCTGGTTTACCATTCTGACACATAGAGAAGATGAGTGTTTTTCCTTCCCCCTTTCCTAATTGAACTAAAGAATGAACAAACAGTCTGGGAAAGACAGAGTCAAAAGCATGGGAAACAATCTACCCAGATTAGTGATCCTTTAACATTAAAATTCACAACTGTCCCTTACCAACCTGACAGAAAATCAGTGAGGGGCCTTGCTTTTTAGTTGTTGTTTTGGGGTTTTTTTGTTTTAGTTTTAATCGATGGATAGTTATTTTAAGTTTTCCCCTGTCCCTTTTTTCTACTATTATTCAATCATGGCTTGGCTATATATAACAGTTTATTTCCAGAGATCTAAAAATATTTTACAAGTCATCTCATTTGTCTTCAATCCTCGGAATCTTATACCTGTGTTAAAATTTCCTAGGCGGATCCTACAATTTTAAAATGTACACTGTGTGCATTTACCCAAGGGGATTTTAGATGATAAGAACTATAAAATACTATTTTTAGAGTGCAGAGAATGCAGCAATTTCTAAAAATAAGAATTCCGTTGACTAAAACCCTCTGCATTGCTGAAAGCAGCCTACGGAGCAGAAATTCGATAATCCCTGTATGGAAAGGCCACACAGTGACAGGAGGACTGACAGTCTCTCCTGGGAGCTGGTAAGTGGGGCAGATGGCTCCAAAGTTAAAGGCAGATCCTGATCTACTTTTCTGTACTGATGGTATAAGCAAGTGGGTCTATCACTTTTTAGGAGGGCTTCCAAAGCTAGCTATCTATAGTAACCATACTCCAATTAGTGAGAAGGAAAGTAGATACGATCAAAATCTGGACCTGAGTGAGAATTGAGGCTTTAACACTTACCCAGTCCCCACTCTTTTTATTTTAGCAAAAGGACAAAGGTAGAAAACCATGCACCTTTGAATTATGCCAAGGAATCTGAATTGCTGGAGCATAAGATGAAGGAGGAGAGGATGAATGGCAGATGAGAATAGGAAAGGAGGCAGACCACAGATGCCATGGTGCAAATTCTAGGCTTTATTTTGAAAGAAAGGGAAGTTACTGAAGATTCAGCTAGGAGGTTTGGGTCTGTGGTTTAGACACTTAAGAATTACAAAAATCCCGAATGACCACTAATGAATCCCCGGCTCAACCTATACTTCTCTCTGTAAAATACACACAAACATCCACCTTGATCCATCAGGTCTGTTCTCCTGGGTAAGTTCAGTTCATGAAATGTTTGTCCTTTGTCACAGTTTTGAATTCCTTTCTCTCCCAGATTTTCTTTTTTTGAAAAAAACTAATCTTCGAGCCTCAGCATGCGTGTTTGCTCCCTCTTGTGGGCCAGCTCAGGCCCATGGTCTCCTTGGAGACACACAATAAATGGCAGAGCCTGAGGTCCTACCACCACCTGTGTCACTGCTGCCTAGGGACCAGCTGTATGATTGTACCACAATCTTCAATGAGTAAACATATAATTTTTTTCTGCAGTGTTCTTGGTCATTTTTATGGAGTCTCTAAAGGACAGTGGAGATTACTACCAAGCACAGCCTCTATGGAGACAAATGAACAGTTCAAATTCATCACTATCCCACAAAGAATTCCTCATAAGAGTGATTTACCTGGGCATAGAGTGTTGAATTGAAAATTCCAGAGCATTTTCCTAGAGTTTTGACCTGAATGAAGCAGACCTTAGTTTGTTTCCTTTCTGTTATCCCAGCACTACAGGATCAAAGATTTGTTGCTTTTTAAATTTTTCTATTACTTCCAATTTCATACTAGAAGCACTCAGCATTTCAAATGAAGTATGTTGAAGTAGATTTCAATGGCCATCAAAATAACAGTTTTAGTCAATAAGACTAGGGTGCCTGATGTTACTATCTTGGAAACTGAACTTGAGACAAGATCTAATTTGTCATTCATATTAGCCAACATGATGAGTTGTTGAATAAATTTAATGAAGTATCCATAGGAGTATTGAAAAGCAGTTTTACCAGGTCACAAGCTTGACATAATTATAAGCTCTATTGTTGGGTTACATCAACATACGTGGATACTTAGCAAAAGATTGTTGCTGTTCAGCATTTAAGATGTACTTTTCCCCTATGTTTTCTGCTAGAAGTTTTACAGTTTCAGGTTTTAAAGATTCTTGACTTTGGTCTTGGCAATTATTTTTGGATATGACACATAAAGCACAGGCAATAAAAGCAAAAATAGACAAGTGTGACTACATAAAGCTAAAAAGCTTCTGCACAGCAAAGGAAATAATAAAAAGAATAAAAAGGCAACATATGAAATGGGAGAATATATCTGCAAACTATCTATCTGACAAAGATTGCTATTCAAAATATTTAAGAAATTTCTATAACTCAATGACACAAACAAACAAACAACCCAGTTTGAAAATGGGCAAATAAGTTGAATAGATATTTCTCCAAAGATATGCTAAAAGATAACATATATTTTTCATATATTTATGAAAAGGTACTCAACATCACTAATCAGCAAGAAAATACAAATCAAAGCTAAAATGTGATATCAGTATGGCTATTGGATAAAGAAAAATAAATAAATAAATAAAACACAAGAATAATCAAAGCTATAAAGAAACTAGATCCTTTTGTATACTGTTGGTGGGAATATAAATTGGTGCAGCCACTATGGAAAACAGTACAGAGCTTTTTCAAAAACAATTAAAAATAAAACCAACATATGATCCAGAGGTGAGATTACTGGAGCTCACTTCTGGGCATATATCCACAGAAATTCAAATTATGATTTTGAAGAGATATCTGTACCCCCATGCTCATTGCAGCCTTATTTACAAAAGTCAAGATGCAGAAATAACCCAAATATACATTGACAGATGAATGGATGGAGAAAATATGGGCTAGGCACAGTGGCTCATGCCTGTAATCCTAACACTTTGAGAGGCCAAGGTGGGAGAAATTGCTTGAGGCCAGGAGTTCAAGGCCAGCCTGGGCAATATAATGAGACTCCATTTTTAAAAAAATGACCAGGGGATTAATGACAAGATGGCGACGGCATAGGTAGATTCATGAGACTCTCCAAATGTGAGTTCCCAAAAAGACTCTTACTTTTCTTCCCACAGCCCCCTGCCCACTGCTAGCCACACTGGTATGAGGCCCAGGGACCTTCAGTCCCACGCAGGGCCAGATATTGTGGCCCCCAGCAGCAGCTGCTCCACTATATGTGACTTCCACCTGCTCAGCAGTGCTGGGTCTCAGCTCCCTCCCTGGCTACATCGTCTCGCCCAGCACCCAGCACCAAACTGCCGGTCACCAAGGGAGGCTCCGGCTGCCCATGCCTCAGAGATACTAGTCCCATTTCTGGCTGAAGTGCCCTGTGAGGGACCCAGGGCCACAACCTGCCCTTCGGAGCATGGAGCTCTGGAGCCCCAGGCCCACCCTGGCTGAGGCACTCATGCAACCTCAAGCTTGTGTAAGGGAACAGAATCCCAAGCTTGTGTAAGGTGCTGATTGGAGGCTTCCAGCTTCAGAGGAGGGAACGCCCAACCCTCTACTCCACCCCAGCCTGCTGGTGACACTCCGATCTAGCACCCAGCTGTGCAGCTGATCCTGCCCAGAGACCCAGACGAGCATTCCTAAAAGTGAAAGTGCAGCTACCACCTCCGCCATTCTCCAGGCAGATTTGCATTGCCCCACCCACCTGTCAGAGCCTCCAACTCAGTTCCCATGGTGACGTTGTTAAACATGAGACAAAGCCCCTCCCCTACGCTGAATAGACTGAGACAACTAAGAGTCACAGATCTCCCAGGCAGCAGGCTAGCTGCCTGCAACAAAAACAAAGGGGAGAGGCTGGAGATCAGAGCTCAATGACTTTAGCCACTAAGGAAAGATTACAGAACTAGTCTGATCTCTTATTTTGACCTTATCATTCTGACTGTATGTTTTGCTCACTATTGTCTGTTTTCTAACTTACACTATCTGTTTCATGATCTTATTGGTCTGTCTCTGTGTAGTTACCAGTATTCTTTAGGGAATTTTCCTTCTGTGTTTTTTTTTTTTTTCCACTTCTGTCTGGCCTTGTGTCTGTTTTTCACCTGTTAGTTGGTATGTATGTTTGTCTTCCCTCTCATTCTTCTCTCTTTCTAACTACCTATTGACACTCCTTCCTCCATTATTTTCCTCTTTTGAACCGCCTTTTGCTCCAGGGATGAGAGAAAAATCTACACAATGAAGAAAAACCAAAAAAAGGATATGGGTCTCTTGCAGACCCCTGGGAGGGCAGACACTGAGAAAACTGACTTTGAATGCAAACAATGAAGAGCACCCAGAATGACTAGTCTCAAACTACAAACCTAGATATCAAGATATTAATGGAGAGAAACCTAGATATCAAGATATTAATGGAGAGATTTAAAAGAATTGAGGAGACTCAAGAAGAAACTAGAAAGGAGCTGATATCTGAGATAACAGTAATAAAGAATACTGTGAATGAAATAAAAACAAACTGATAAGCATGGAAAGCAGAATTACCCAAGCAGAAGAAAGAATCTCAGAACTTGAGGACCAAAATATAGAACTAACCCAAACTCTCAAAAACACAGAAAACAAGCTCAAAAAGACAGAAAAAAACCTTCAAGAGATGAGCGATTATTTCAAGAGACGAAACCTAAGAGTAATTGGCCTTCCTGAGGCAGAAAGAGAGACGGAGACCACACTGGAACAAACCTTCCATGAGATCATTCATGAAAACTTCCCTCATCTAATCAATGATGCAAAAATTCAAACACAAGAGATTCAGAGAACCCCCGCAAGACAACAAATGAGAAGACCAATTTCTAGACACATAATAATTCGCCTAAACAAAGTAGGCATAAAAGAAAAAATCCTAAAGGCAGCAAGAGAAAAAGGCCAGATCACCTACCATGGAAAACCAGTTAGAATAGCAGCAGATTTATCTACAGAAACCCTGCAGGCTAGGAGAGCTTGGAGCCCTATCTTCAAAGTCCTAAAAGATAAACAATTTCAACCAAGAATAACCTACTCAGCCAGATTAAGCTTCATCAGCAAGGGAGAATTAAAATCTTTCCCAGATATCCAATCCCTAAGAACTTACGCTGTCACCAAACTACCTCTACATGAAACACTTAAGAAAGTACTAAACACAGAAGAAAAGGGGAAAAAAATAACAACGTTCTTCACAAGAGTACAGGAAAAAGAATAAAATACACATGAACCAACCCTAAAGCCAAAAGAAAGACAATAAACCAAGTGGAAGAACAACTCTATAAGAACTCTATGATAGGGACGAACTCTCACATTTCAATACTTAGCCTGAACTAAATGCACCACTGAAAAGACATAAAATGGCAAAATGGATAAAATATCACCAGGCAACAATATACTGCCTTCAAGAGACCCATCTCACTAGAAAGGACATGCACAGATTCAAAGTAAGAGGATGGGAAACAAATTTTCAGGCGAATGGAACACAAAAGAAAGGAGGAGTCGCAATCCTAATTTCAGACAAAATACCATTTAAGCTATCAAAAATTAAAAAAGATACAGAGGGCCACTACATAATGATAAAAGTTTCACTTCATCAACAAGAAATATCTATCCTAAACATATATGCACCTAACAGGTGCACCAACTTTCATAAAGCAACACCTAGGAAAAATAAAGGAAGATATTGACTCTAACACCATCATAACTGGGGACTTTAATACCCCACTCACAACCCTAGAGAGATCATCAGGACAAAAAATCAGCAATGAGATCCAGAATCTCAATGTGACTCTTGACCAAATGGACTTAATTGATACCTACAGAACACTCCATCCAAAGACCACAGAATATACATTCTGCTCATCATCACTTGGAACGTATTCTAAGATTGACCACATAATTGGCCATAAATCAAGCATGAGAAAATTTAAAAGGACCGAAATATTACCATGCACCTTCTTAGATCACAGTGGAATAAAAATAAACATTTACACCAACAAGTTTCCCCCAAAACCCACAAAGACATGGACACTAAACAATATGATGCTAAACAACTCCTGGGTCAATGATGAAATCAAAACAGAGATGAAAAGATACCTGGAATGAAAATGAAGAAACATCTTACCAGAATCTCTGGGACGCCATGAAAGCTGTAGTAAGAGAGGAATTTATATCCCTACAACTCACATGAAGAAAATGGAAGGATCACAAATTAACAGCCTAACAAACCACCTAAGGAAGCTGGAAAAGCAAGACCATAAGAACCCTAATTTCAGCAGAAGAATCCAGATCACCAAAATAAAAGCCCAAATCCAGGACATAGAAGACAAAAAGACAATACAAAAAAACAATGAAACAAAAAGCTGGTTCTTCAAAAGGATAAACAAGATCGATGGTCCCCTAGCTAGAATGACCAAGGAAAAGAAAGAGAAAAAACCCAAATAAGCACAATCAGAAACACAAAAGATGAAGTCACATCTGACCCTGAAGAAATACAAAACATCATCAGAGACTACTATGTACACTTGTATGGAAACAAACTTGAAAACCTCAAGGAAATGGAGGACTTTCTGTCATCACACCACCTACCTAGGTTGAAACAAGAAGAAAGTGGAACCCTAAATAGACCAATAACAATCAAGGAAACTGACTATGTAATAAGAAAACTACCTACAAAAAAAGCCCTGGACCAGATGGCGTTCCAGTAGAATTCTACAAAACATTTAAGGAGGAGCTGATTCTAATCCTACTGAAGGTATTTCAGGTGATTGAGAAAGATGGAACCCTCCCCAAATCATTTTATGAAGCTAACATCACATTGATACCCAAACCATGTAAAGATCCAACAAAGAAACAGAACTACAGGGCAATGTCTTTGATGAACATGGATGTTAAAATTCTCAACAAGATCCTAGTGAACTGGATTCAACAACACATCTCAAAAATCATCCATCATGACCAAATAGGCTTCATCCCTGGGATGCAAGGCTGGTTCAACATTCGTAAAACCATAAATGTTATTAAATACATCAACAGATGCCAAACCCAAATCACATGATTATATCATTAGATGCAGAAAAAGCTTTTAATAAAATCTAGCACCGCTTCTTGATAAAAACTCTCGAACATCTAGGCATATGGGAATATTCCTCAAAGTAGTAAAAGCCATCTATGAGAAACCCACAGCCAGCATACTCCTAAACGGACAAATTTGGAACCATTTCCCCTGAAAACTGGAACAAGGCAAGGATGCCCATTCTCACCCCTCCTGTTTAATATTGTATTGGAAGTCCTGGCTTGAGCAATCAGAGAAGAGGAGGCAATCAGGGGTATCCAAATAGGAAAAGAGGAAGTCAAATTATCTCTCTTTGCAGAAGACATGATTGTGTACCTTGAAAACCCAAGAGAATCAGTCAAAAACCTCCTTACACTGATAAAGGCCTTTGGCAAAGTCTCAGGATATAAAATAAATGTGCAAAAGACAGCCACATTTCTTTACACCAATAATAAACAAACAGAAACTCAAATAAGAAGCACAGTTCCATTCACAATAGCCACAAAAAAAAAAAATGAAATACCTTGGTATTTTCCTAAACAGAGACATGAAAGACCTTTATAATGAAAACTACAAAACTCTGCTCAAAGGAATCAAAGATGACTCAAATAAGTGGAAAAATATCCCATGCTCATGGATTGGAAGAATCAACATTGTGAAGATGTCCATCTTACCTAAGGCAATCTACAGATTCAATGCAATACCTATCAAATTGCAAACAACATTCTTCTCAGACCTAGAAAAAACAACACAAGAATTCATATGGAAACACAAACGACCAAGAATAGCCAGAACAATCCTCAGCAAAAAAAAAAATAAAGCAGGTGGTATCACATTACCAGACTTCAAACTTTACTATAAAGCTACAATCATCAAAACAGCTTGGTATTGGTATAGGAACAGGCATATTGATCAATGGAATAGAATTGAGATCCCAGAAGCAAAACCTCAATTTCTCAATCAACTCATCTTCGACAAAGCCTCCACCACCTACCACTGGGGAGAGGAGAACCTATTCAGTAAATGGTGCTGGGAAAACTGTCTGACCACATGCAGAAGATTGAAACAGGACCCCTATCTATCCCCACACACAAAAATTAACTCCAAATGGATCAGAGACCTAAATGTAAAACCTCAAACCATAAGAACCCTAGAAAATGAAGGACATACCCTCATGGAAATTGGAACTGGCATCCAATTCCTGAACAAAACCCAAAAACCCACAGGCCATAAGGGATAATATAGACAAGTGGGACCTCATTAAACTGA
>NW_007248878.1:71151-173414 GCF_000164805.1 Carlito syrichta
GTAAAATGGGCAAAAGATATGAACAGACACTTCACAAAGGAAGACATCCGAGCAGCCAACAGACACATGAAGAAATGCTCAACCTCACTAATCATCAGGGAGACACAAATCAAAACCACACTGAGATGCCACCTAACTTCAGTCAGAATGGCCATTATCAATAACTCAAAAAATAGCAGTTGTTGGAGAGGGTGTGGCGAAAAGGGAACACTTCTACACTGTTGGTGGGAGTGTAAACTAGTGCAACCTCTGTGGAAAGCAGTGTGGCGATTCCTAAAAGCTGTAAACATCAACCTCCCATATGACCCTGCAATCCCCCTATTGGGAATATGCCCTGAAGAACTCAAATCACTCTATAAAAAAGACACCTGCACATGAATGTTTATCGCAGCATTGCTCATAATAGCAAGAACCTGGAACCAGTCATGCTGTCCATCAAAAGAGGACTGGATTTAAAAAATGTGGTACATATACATGATGGAATACTATGCAGCCATAAAAACGAACAAAATCATGAATTTCGCAGCAACCTGGATGGAACTAGAGTCTATAATACTGAGTGACCTCTCACAGAAACAAAGATCTGAGTATCACATGTTCTCACTCATATAGTAGACCTTGATCATCCAACACACTACCATAAGAAAATGACTGACACTGGTGGGAAACTATGGGGAGGGTGGGGGGTCTGGGGACAGGGAGACACCTTTTATCAACAAGGGGGCCTGAATGAAGCATATTTGTATACCTAACCCTTAACTGTACCCCACAATATCATAATAAAAAATATTGATTAAAAAAAAAACTGCACTAGGACAAGAACACTCAGAGTTTTTACACACTATATTATGTGTATATATATATATATATAGAGAGAGAGAGAGAGAGAGAGAGAGAAAGAGAGAGAGAGAGAGAGCAAGTGAGTATATGTGTATATATAGAGAGGGATGGTGGAATACTACTCAGCCGTCAAAAAGGATGAAATCATGTCTTTTGCATCAACATGAATGGAGCTGGAAGCCATTCTCTTAAGTGAAATAACTCAGAAACAGAAAGTCAGATACTGCATGTTCTCAATTAGAAGTGGGAGCTAAACAATGTGTACACTTGGACATAGAGTAGAATAATAGACGCTGGAAACTCAGAAGTGTGAGAGGGTGGGAAGGAGGTAAGGGATGAGAAATACTTAATGGGTCCAATGGGTACTACTGGGGTGGTGAGTCCACTAAAAGCCCAGACATCACCACACTGAAATATATCCATGGAAAAAACTGCACTTGTACCCCTCAGAGTTATATAAATTTTTTAAAAAGCGTTCTGTAGAAGAAAACTAGAAACTACTAGAAAAACATGAAATAAGTAAATTTACCTTTTTTTTAAGGATTCATGAGGGAAACCATTTGTTAGGGTTTTCTGAGCTGACATAAAAGCTTTTCTTGTCACAAGCTTTTTAAGAACCAGTGACAAAAGACTTTCTGGACTCCGAATTTATTAGGGGACTAATCAAATGACAGTGATCAAAGCAATTAGCACAGTTTACACTTGTCATTAATAGGCTTAATTTGAAAATTACAGTTTTAATTCTCAAAATTGACTAACAGATTTAAAATATACTCAATTTCTTAGAATTTGTATGTTATGGTTACTTCATACATATATAAGCAGTTCTTAAAATATTGCACATGGGGATATGTAGCTCTAAGGAATATCATGCTTTATGAGATAAGCTCATTCTGTGTTTCATCAAATGCTTACAAAGAAATCACATTTTAAATGGTAAAGACTAGGTGCACTTGCTGTTTAAAGAACTCCTAAAAAAAAAAAAAAACTTTTTGGAAAAGATTTCGTTATTCAAATAATCACCTGCTAGTTTATCTCCTTCATTAATTCAGAATTTCATGTTTGGGCATATTTTGATTCAAGGAAACTCGAGTCTGAAAAATGTATAACCACTTTTTTTGAAGTTTACTAATTTGATCCATCATGTCAGTTTTTTTGGTTCAAAGTATTATGCTGTTTCTTTGGCTGTTTTGAGCACAATTAAAAGTAGAAAATAGCATCACTCAAAACTGGGAAGGAATATACAAAGGCAACATTTTCCCAAGGTTGTCCATTCAGAAGCCAGTGTCAAAGGCCAGGAAGCCTGGGTACGGTGGCTCACATCTGTGTAATCCCTCACTTTGGAAGGCTGAGGTGGGAGGATCACTTGAGCCCAAGAGTTCAAGACCAGCCTGGACAACATAGTGAAACTTTGTCTCTACAAAAAATTTAAAAATTAGCAGGGAGTAATGATGCGCACTTGGGAGGCTGAGAAGGGAGGGTTGCTTAAGGCCTAGAGTTTGAGGTTTCAGTGAGTCGTGATCACGCTACCGCACTCCAGTCTGGGTGATAGAGCGAGACCCCCCAACTCAAAAGAAAAAAAACGCCTAGGAAGGCACTTCATAGTGAACCGCCTGAGCCCTCTCCCCATCTCCTCTCACTGGGTCACCTTTGTTCCTCCTATTTCACTCATGATCAATTTCTGACTGTTTTCTCAGGGTCTTTCTTGCCTCAACCACTTCTCTATTTTTTCTGAAAATCCCTGAAGATATCTTTTGTTTGGTCTGTTGCCTCGTCTCCCTCACCCTACACTTTGCTTAGCATTGCCTGGGTTATAAAGCCCACACTCCTCAGCTAGACATGTAAGATCTTCCATAATCTGACCCTAGTCTTTCTTCTGAATCTGATGCGTACTCAAGACCTTGGGCCTCACTGAGTTTCCTCTGGGTTCCTGCCTCCAGGTCTTCACTCTATATTCCTCTCTCTGTTGCAACCCCTTTTCTCCTTCCACATTTCCCTTCCTCCATGACTCATCCCCTGGCTGTCTCAGTCACCGAGGTTTCCCCAATCCTTCTCCTTGCGGGAGGGATCATTTATCTGCACTCTCATGGAGAGTTATCTATTCATCACAGTATGTATCAGTTATTGCTGTTTCCATCTTGGCCCTCCCTGGCTCCTATCTAATAGAAGCTCAATAACATCACAGGGATTAACATGAACTACCAAGCAGTATTAGTAATCTTATTTTGTAATTGCATGACTCTTACAGGAACTCAGAGTTTTGAGTTACGTGCAGTAACAATATTGCATGGCGTGCATGGTGTGATTTCAGATCCATTATCTCATGACCCCAGGAAAGGTGACATTCCCATCCTCATTTGACATATAAGCACAACGAAGCAAAGAGCCAGCAAGAAACAGAATCAGTGTTGCTGTATCTGGTGAGCAAACATTTCTGAAAGCACTGCAGAACATAAGACACTCCCCCAAAGGAAGCACACCCTGACTGCATACCCCTTGCTGAGGTCTCCAGGCAGTGCTAGCTGTGTCTCAGCTTTATATGTCTTGATTTATATGGATCATCATAAATACACATGATAAACAAGACTTAGACCAAACCAAAAGTGTTCTCTTATGACAACAGAAATCACCACAGGTCAGCACTGGGAAAGTTTTTTAGGATAGATTCCCTTTCTTCTTCTTTTTTATTTTGAGTCTGGGTCTTACTCTGTTGCCCAGACTGGAATGCAGTGGCATGATCAGGGCTCACTGCAGCCTCGACCTCTTGGGCTCAGGTGATCCTCCCTCCTCAGCCTCCCAAGTAGCTGGGAACTATAGGTGTGTGCCACCATGCCTGGCTAGTTTTTTTCTTTTCATTTTTTACTTTCTTTGTTTTGTTTTGTTAGATGCAGTCTCGCTATGTTGAGCAGGCTGGTTTTAAACTCTTGGGCTCAAGCAATCCTCCTGCCTTGGCCTCCCAAAGTGCTAGGATTACAGGTGTGAGTCACCGCACCTGGCCAGATTCCCTTTCCTATTCCAGTGGAGTCATTAACAGAGCATGCTTCCAGCTTTGTCCCCTTCCTAAGTGCAAGACTCCCCTCTAGCCAGGATTCTGTCATAGAGTTAACTCTGTGCATTGACCCAGACTAGTGGCAAAGTTCACCAAGAAGTATTTACCTTTATGAAGTCACTCTGCACCCCTGCAAGGCAATTTTCAATACATTCCTTAATTATCTGGTTTGAGTTATGCCTAGTAGGACTGCTAAATAGATTTAGAGCACTTTATGTCTTTCTTTCCTCACCTTTTCAATGGAGTATACATAAGCTGTTAAAAAGAATGGCTTTTGTATTGGCACTGTGTACTTGTAAAGGCATAAAATAGAAAGAAACTCAGCCCTGTAGCATGCAAATACCTGCAGGCTGAAGGTTGCAGAGTCTCGCAGGTAAACACCCTCTTGAAGGTGCCTGTCCTCTCCTCTGGAGCCTCTGCCATCTCTTTATTGTTTTATTCCATTGCATCCAGAAACTAGGAGTCACTTACCCAATATCATCAGGGATTCTTACAAAAACAGCATATGTTTAGTAAAAAGCATTTGAGATAGCTGGAATGTTTAAAGATGATTACACTTGGGAAGACCTTTCTCATGTTGGAGTATTTCTGGCTGAGGGCTGCAGAGTCTCGCAGGTAAACACCCTCTTGAAGGTACCTGTCCTCTCCTCTGGAGCCTCTGCCATCTCTTTATTGTTTTATTCCATTGCATCCAGAAACTAGGAGTCACCCAATATCATCAGGGATTCTTACAAAAACAGCATATGTTTAGTAAAAAGCATTTGAGATAGCTGGAATGTTTAAAGATGATTACACTTGGGAAGACCTTTCTCTTGTTGGAGTATTTCTGGCTGAGGGCTTCTCAGCTACAGAGTGTATTTCTTCACCATGAACTCTTTCTAGCCTGTGGTGCCAGTAGACAACTCAGCTGCCAAGATCATGCCAACTCTCCTTCCTCTGGGACCCAATGCCCAATGTCTCAGGCATCAGTGAGGCCTCCCACAAGACCCTGCTGGTTCAGGGCCCTTTGCCAATTTGCCTAATCCCATTTGCTGGCAAAGACAGTAATGCTACTGTGGCCAGATCTGCATTAGTCAGTAACTTGTTTGTTAGGGACTCGCTCATGGCCCCCAGAAGCATTTGCCTAGTCTTACTAACAAACATTATGGAAATAAATAGATAAGTAGGCTCAACTGCCAAATATCACAGGAATTGTCTATGCTACCAGGTGAAAACATTGGTTAATAAAAAAGCCCCAATAATCACGAATGGATTGTCTCGCAGTTTTAACTACTTTTCTTGACTCTTGAGATTCACACTTGTGTAATTTCTGCTGATTTCAGTTCTTACACTGTAATTGTGTAATTACAGTGTAAGAACTGGCATTGTCTAGATACAATATCACACTAAGACCGCCAGACTAGGATCTCAAAACACCAGAGGTTGCCATCTGGCTCTGCACTGCAGAATAATCTCAGGCAAGTTGCTTCACCTGTTTCCCCCCTGCCAAATGAGTACAGGATACCCTCCACCAGCCTGTACGCTGCTGTTTCAGGTAAGCAGACACCTCTGAGAATGCCTCAACAAGCAGGTAGCATTAGATGCAGGAGCTCACGGTTACTGTCTGCATGAAGTAGGAGACTTCGGTGAGGTACACAAGTGCTTCACTTCAGAACATCTAAACCAAATGAGGCAGAGGCCAATTAGTCACAAAGCAGAAGGGAAGGGAAGGTAACAGCAGGAGGGGCACTTCTAAGAAGGGTCTTGTATTTGATTTTTTTTTAATTGTAAAGATGAGGTCTCGCCAAGTTCCCTGGGCTGGTCTCGAACCCATCAGCTCAGGCAATCCTCTTACCTCGGCCTCTCAAAGTGCTGGGATTTTAGGCGTGAGCCACTGTGCCAGGCCTGAGAAAAAATGGGGAGGGTTGCATCTGCACTGAACATGCATAGACTTTTATTTCTTGCCATTATTCCCTAAACAATACAGTATGACAATTTATATGACATTTCCATTGCATTAGATATTATAAGAAGCGGTGATTTGAAGGTGGGAGGATGTACACAGGTTATAGACATTTACAACATATACCATTTTACACAAGGACTGTGAGCATCCCTGGATGTCAGCATCACTGGGGGGTCCTGGAAACAATCCCCCACAGACACCAAGGGACTGCATGATCATGATGGTTTGCTGTTCTAAGGAACAGAGGTCACTGGGCAACTAGCAAGGATCTGGGACAACTTCACAGACAAGTGAGCCTTTGTGCTGGGCCTTGAAGAGAATGGAGCGTCAGCAAGCAGAAATAAAGGACAGGGATTTTTGAAGGAAAAAAAATATATAAGCAAAGGCAGGGAGGAGCTAGGGTGCCATGTGCTAACATGCCTGGGGACAATGACATGCTGATCCATGTGGTCCCTACCTGAGTAATAGGCATCAAAGTCAGGCAGGTGGGATTTGCTGTGTTTTTAGCAGAGTCTTTCTGGCCTACACTTATATTGCCTCTGAATCAAATGTGCCACCATAAGACAAGATCTCAGCTGCTTCTCTCTTGATTGTGCGCTTGTCATTCAGTTTGGCACAAAAAATGGTCCCTTCTTGTGGTGACAAGACAGACACTAAGGACAGACTCCCAATTTACAGTTCTGAGGAAGTGTTGCCATGGCTACAGAAAAGCTGGCAAAATAAGAAAGGATTTCCACCTTCCAAAATATTTGTTGTATTTGTCCCCAAACACCTGTTTTTCATATAACTATAAAAAAAATATATATATCTTTTAAATTCCTATAAAGTAAAAGACTCAAGGTGTTTCACTGAAGCATTTCTCCAAGTACATTACTGACAATATCAAGAATATTCATTCATTCATTCAACAAATACTTACTGAACACCTATCACATGCCAGGCAATGTCTAGGCCCTGGGGATACAACAGAAAACACAATGGATATGAATTCCTAGACTCATGGAGCTTACAGTCCAGCAGGCAGAGACTGACAATAAATGAGATAAGTAAAACAGATCGTGAACCAGATGAGGAGATGTGCTATGGAGAAAAAGTGCAGGGAAAGGATGCAGGTAGCACCTATGCCATTTGAGCAAATGCTTGAAGGAAGAGAGGGACAGAGAGCCATACGGAGAATTAGGAGCATTCATGCCAGAAGGAACCGCAGGTGCAAAGGCCCTGAAACACACCCAACATGGTTGAAGAATTGCAAAAAGGGCAGGGTGTCTGGATTGAGTGAGGGAAGGAGTAAGAGGTAAGGACAGAGGAATAACAGCAACCAGGAGTCCGATGGAGGAAGGTAATGAGTAGGGTGTGGTTGTGAAGGTGAGGAGAGCATGTTTCAAGGTGGAAGAAGTGATCTGTGGTTGCAAATGTGACTGAGAGGTCAAGTAGGTGAGTACTGAGAATGGACCTGGAGTCAATACTGTGGAGGCCATGAACTGCCCCTGATAAGAAGGGTGTAGGTGGGGTGATGGGGCAAAGCCTGACTCTGGTGAACTCAAGGAAGAATGCGAGGAAAAGAATTGAAGACCAAGGCCAGGCACAGCGACTCACGCCGATAATCCCAATATTTTGGGAGACCGAGAAGAGAGGACAGCCTGAGTCCAGGAGTTCAAGACCAGCCAGGCCACACAGTGAGAACTTGTCTCTACAAAAAGTCAAAAAATTAACTGGGCATGGTGGCGCATCCCTGTAATCCAAGCTATTCGGGAGACTGAGGTGGAAGGATCATCTGAGAGCCCAGGAGGTCGAGGCTGCAGTGAGCCGTGACTGGGCTACTGCACTCTAGACTGGGCTACAGAGTGAGATCCTGACTCAAAAACAAAACAAACAAACAAAAAGAATTGACGACTGAGTTTTGCTGTCGAGAACAGAGAAACGGAGTGGTCATTGGAGAAGGGAATGCGGTCAAGAAAAGTTGTTTTTTTGTTCTTTTTTTTTTTAAATGAGGGAAACAGCAGTCTTTTTGTATGCTGTTAGTAGTGACTCCAGTAAGGGGGAGAATGATGACTCAGGAGAGAGAGGGGGCAATTGTCAGAAGAAGCAAGGGGATTTGGTGGGAGGGACTGAGAGGACGGGCGAATGGGGTAACTTAGGCGGCAGCAGGGCCCATCACTTTCAGGAAAAGCAGGGAGAGCAGAGCATCTGGGCACTGGGATTGGCAGGTATGGATGCGTGCCAGGGAGTCATGGAGACCCTCTCCTAACAGCTCTGTGTTCTCCATGGAGAAGCACAAGTGCAGTATGTGATAGGAAAGAGGGGTCGAGGGCCCGCCCGGCACAGAGAGGTGGCTCTGATGCAAAGGTGCAGGAGTGGCATGGTCTGACTTACATTTTGGAAGCTCCCTCTGGCCTCTGGGTTGAGAACAGCCTGAAGAGAGGCAAGAGTGGAGACAGCCAGTTAAGAAGTGATTGCAATTCAGGGTGAAGATATTTTTTTTCCCCCAAGACCAGGATGGTAGTAACAGGAGTAGAAAAATAATCAGATTCTGAATGTGTTTTGATACAGGTAGGTGTGGAAAAGTTAGTGAAATACAGGGTATTTTATTTCCCCCCAAAACCAATACAGCAAAACCAAAAGTTGTTATTACAGCATTTAAATCAAAGTCAATAACATTTCAGTTGCTTTTACTGACAACGATCCAGTTTTTAACTAGCAAAGATTATTCCAGAACTGTGGCAATATCAATAAGTGATGCCAGTGAATACATAAAAATCTGTTGGCATTGTAAAGCACTATAGAAATGGGAGCTGTAGTTAAAAGCAAGGCATCTGTGTCTGTTCCAATAAGCCAATTGGCAGGGAGGAATCAATA
The DNA here is from genome assembly GCF_000164805.1 of Carlito syrichta. NCBI lineage: Eukaryota > Metazoa > Chordata > Mammalia > Primates > Tarsiidae > Carlito > Carlito syrichta. The sequence goes on from NW_007248878.1 coordinate 79,842, forward strand.
AATCACAAAACTAGTGTGGAAAAAAATTTCAAGCTTTCCAAGATCAAAGAATGGATAGTAAAATATTAACTTGATGTCCTTTTAACTTTCTTTTCTCAATATTTATTAGTGTTTGACCTCCCTTGAAATGAGAGTTCCATTATAAGCTGTTTTGATAAATGGATTGAAAGGTTGTCTCAGGGCACTCTGGCTTCCCTAAGTATTTTCTATTCTCCAGTGAAATACTGTTAGTCTGCATTTTACAGGAACTCTTCTCAGTGTATCAAAAACATGCATCTCTGTCCAACACGGAGGAGAAATAAGGGGACTGCTGTGTTGCTTTCTCCCTCCTTTGTCTCCCATAACTACACATAGAGATACTCCTACAGAGAAAGTGGGAATATGTGAATTTGCATGTAATGGTAAAAATGTCATTATAAAACATGTCCACCCTGGTGACTCATGGGCCCTACTTTAAACATATTTAATCTAATATTTAGGGCTAGGAATGACCAAATTATATGAGGAGACCCGTCCTCCTCTTTAAATTTATAGCAGAAAAAAATATCACAATACTCCCCAGAATAAAGGGAAGAAATCCTTCCTCCGCTGACCCTATCTCTGATTTTGTCTGAGAAGCATTAACATAATTTTTGCCACCCAGAAGTTCTGTGTTACCCTAAAGGGCATATAAGGTAGATTCCTAAAAGAATCGTAGCAGTTTTTGATCAAATAATTCAACCTCCAGGATTCAATACTAAAGAAACAATTAAGGATGTGGGAAGATTTAGTTACAAGAATGTTCATCACAGCATAGTTTATTAGGGAAAAAACTTGGATCAATCTAAATGTCTAACAATACTTGACTGAAATTTTTTTTAAAGTTCTACCCATGCAGTTGAACTGAGCATAGCCATTAAAAATAATCAAATACTTAAAAGACAAGGAAAGATGTTCATGGTAGATTTTGAAACAAAACTAATATGAACCATCTGACCACATTTTTGTGAAAAGAAAATAGATATTTACATGTATATATGTACATAAAAGGAATTAGAAATATTACTTCTAAATGTAGGATTTGCAGGCAGGTCATCCAATTTGCTCATCTATACTTTGTTCTAATTTGTCCACACATATCATCTTATTACTTGTGTAATCGGGAAAGTGTCAGTAAAACTTACTAAATGTTATTCATGGTAGCACACAAGTCTCATGAAAAGACTGCCTGGATAAACACACTCCTACTGCCCAAGCCTTGCTAGCTTTCTAGACATGTGGCTGTTTGCGCTTAAACCTAAGCCCTAATGTGGCCCAGAGATGACCTTCTTCCGTGAATTTGTGACAATCTGCTCAGCAATCAGACTGATGGGATTGTTCAGATATCAAATGGAAGGAAACAGGAACAGAAGCAGAGATCCAATATCCACAAGAACACAGTAATTGGGCATTAAACGCAAGCTTCAGGTGGGTTGTGCCACAACGTTGATTTCTTTGCATAAATTCAACAGGGGCTGTTCAAAGACAATCTGGAGCCAGGACACCTGTGGGGGTTAGGGACTAAGGGCACACAGGGGAGAAGGGTCCAGAAAGAGAACACGAAGGCAGCACAGATTTGGTCAAATGGGCCTAGTGCTATAAAACAGCGCAATTAGGAAAATTCCAGGTAATTTCAGGAACAAGGCCCAATAATAGGCCCAAGCCATTTACAAAAATTCCTTTAAATTAAGAATGACATCTCCAAAGAACTAAATTCTAATACCTTGGACTTCAAAAATGCTGCTTTAAAAGCAACACTAAAAACTTCAAATGGAAAGCAGATTAAGTGCACTCTCCATCTTAACAGCGTTTCCTTACCACAAACCCAATTACTTGTTCCAAAATGAGGTACAGGTTGGTTTGGATTTACTGATAGGTTTGTCCCAATAACTGAGAGTGACAGATCTAAGGGGAGAAAGCTTCAGTTCTCTTTCTTGGTAACACTTAAAACCAGGCCTCTAGGTAAATGCACACATAGGTAGCTAGGCTTTGCAAAGCAAAACTGAGGCAAAGTCAACCCTATATTGACTTTTATCTCTTGCACCATCTATTTGAATGAAGGAAGTGCTGGGGCATATTTGTCTTTGAAAAGTGTCACATGCCCTCCCCCTGCCCCACCTCCCAGGACAATGCTTGTTGCAAATAAGTATTTTCTCTCTGCCATCACCCTCTGTTCAGTTCGAGAATTTGCTCTTACCCAAATGTTGGCCTGTTTTCCAGTTCTGAGCAGAGGGCAAAAGCATGTGTGCCTCCCTCTCCTGTCGGCTCACTCATGCCTAAACCTCAGTCCTGCTGGCCTTTGGGACGCTGCCAGCATCCCCCTCTCGGAGACATCTGTTGCGGTGCTTAAACCAAGAAGCCTCCTGAGCACGTGATGGGGCCTGTGCAGAATTAGAGAGTACCACCTCCAATAAGAGGCGTATGTCCACCTTGCCTCTCCCCTGTCATTTCCTCCCCTAGCCTCAGCCTCAACAAGTGGCCAAGCCTCACACAAGCTGTCAGAGACAGATGCTATGTGAAAAGAGGAAATTGGACTCAAAGATGGTACAGCTTTTTTAATTAAGTCCAACCTACAAGCCAAATAGTGAGGCATGAAATGAATACTTACTTGCAATAAGCATCAACGCTTTTCAAAAACACATGCATTGCTCTGGTTTAGCAGGCAACTTCTTAGCTTTCACAAATGTCACATTAGTCCTCATTCGATGCCTCAGATATTTTCGTCTCGGCAGTGCAAAATGCATTTTGCTCTGGAACATGGGTATCCTGAGTTTTCTTTTGTGATTTCCTTCCTCCACCATCCCTGGTGGGTAGAGTTGGCAGGACGGAGTGTGTCCGCACATAGCCAAATGCTCACCCTCATCTATTCACCACTTCTCATGTCCGCAAACCCACTGAGTGCCCACTACACACCAGGCCTGGCTCTGCAATCTAAGAAGAGGAAGAATAGCACGGCTGTGGCTCCCCTCTTCCCAGCCCCCTGAGCTAATTCTACTCATTTGCTTTGTCTCTCTTTCTTTGTCTTCATTTTCTCTAGTTTACTATTTGTTTCCAACTCTGGTCCGTTATTGTTCCTCTCTGCGTGCTGTCTGCTAATGAAAGCTGACTAGGGCCGCTGCTGCTGTTCTCAGCTTAAATGGCTGAGCTCCTTGTTGCTTATTAAGGACAGTGAGGACTCAGGGAGACAATCACATGGATTTGTAAGTCCGAAAAAATAGGAGGAAAAAAAGACAAAAACAAAAGCTGTCCAATACAAAAAGAAAATGGAGGGGAGCAATTTAAGATACACAATACACATCCTAAGGTAATCACAAAATGCAGATATGTCTATGAAGAGTTGCATTCTTCTCATTTCTTTTCCATCATTTCAACCACAGAGAAAATTAAATCTATTCTTTAAGATACTTTAGAAAGCTTTTACATACTTCAAAATTAATGAAGAGGAAATCTCAGCTGTCATTCTGTCTGTTTTATGAACCAGGAACCAAGGAGAATCGACTTGTCTAAGACCTCACAGACAATTAGTTGCTGAATGCAATGCATATTCCCAGATTTTCTGATCAGCTCCCCATTTCCACCCAGAACCCCAGTCAACTACCCATCTTCCCCATTCAGTGTGTGCTTTAAAATTTTAAATTTATATTTAATATATTTTTTAATTTTTCTTTTTTTCGGAGTTTCACTCTGTTGCCCAGACTGGAGTGCAGTGGCCGTTCCCGGCCACTGCAACCTCAACCTGCTGGGCTCCGGCAATTCTTCTGCTTCAGCCTTCCAAGTAACTGGAACTACAGGCGTGCGCTACCACGCCCGGCTAATTTTTTAATTTATTGTAGAGATGCGGTCTCGCCAAGTTGCCCAGGCGGGTCTCGAACCTGCGGGCTCAGGCAATCCACTCACCTCGGCCTCCCAAGGCGCGGGATTACAGACTGAGCCACCGAGCCTGGCTAATTTTTCATATTTTTAATGATATTATTATTTTTAAATATTGCCTGTGTCTGGGCTTATGCCTGTAATTCCAGCACTCTGGAAGGCTGAGACAAGAGGATTGCTTGAGCCCAGGAGTTGGAGACCAGACTGGGCAACATAGCAAGACCTCATCTATACAAAAAAATCAAAAACACAAACATGAGTCAAGTGTGGTGGCATGTACCTATAATTCCAGTCACTCAGGTGGCTGAGACGGAAAGATCACCTGTTCCCAGGAGGCTGAGGCTTTGGTGAACTATGATCGTACCACCGCAGCACTCTAGCCTAGAGACAGAGTGAGACTCCAACTCAGTAAAAGAAAATTATGAGTGTGTGTGTGTGTGTGTGTGTGTGTGTGTGTAGCATGAATTGGAGATAAAGGACATAAAGAATATGCTTGTATGAAAATCTAGTTGCAATGTTCAGAGGTTCCTTAATTAATCATGACATGTAATAATTTTTTAAAGAAATGCTGAAGACTAAATTTCAAGCAAATATAACCAAGAAGATAGAAAGGAGAAGAAAATTAGCCCATTTCAAGATCATGCTCATCATTGATTGGACAATAATCAGGAAAGGAATATCTAATTTTGGATTATTTTTATCCGCTGTCACGAAGGAAGACAAAATTCAAAACTGAATAGGAATTTGACTTCACTAAACCTATTAGGTAGGACTCTTCGGGTTATGTTAGAAAAAAAACACAATCCAAATTGATTAATGCAAAAGAGAATTTATTGTTCTTAGAACTGTAAAAGAAATCAAGGGGTGGGTCTCATTTCAGGCATGTCTTGGCATAGGGCTAAATGATGACTAACACTCATGTGGCACAGAGCAAATGCTGAGTACTGTTCTCAGCATGTCACACAACTCACCTGATCCTCACTACAACTCCATGAGTAGATATTAGAAAATTTCCTACTTCACAGATGAGAAAACTGAGGCACAGAGACTAACTTGTCTAAAGTGACCACATTTATAAACGGCAGAACAATTCAAACCCAAGGGGTCTGGCTCCAGAGTCTACATTTTAACCACTGCCTACTCATGTCACCAGAATCTAATTTTGCTCTCTCACCCCCACTTCCTCTGTGTTGGTGTCATTCTCTTTCAGATTCTCCCCTCCTGGAAGAAATGTAGCTGAAACAGCTTGAGCCTCAATACCTGAGGTCCTCAAGTTCAGCAACAAAGACCAAGGGTGTGTTTTCCAGGAACCTAGAAAATGTCTCTTTGCCTCTCATTGGCTTGAATCAAACATGGGAGAATGTTCCAATTGGTCAAAGGGAACTCCACCAGAAATAAAAGGACCAAAAGCACAAAAGGGGAATAGAACCCCTAGAACCCCAGCCCCTAGAAACTAGGATAGAACCCCAGCCCCTAGAAACTAGGATAGAACCCCAGCCCCTAGAAACCCCAGCCCCTAGAAACTAGGATAGAAACTAGAATAGAACCCCAGCCCTTAGAAACTAGGATAGTTACCAGAGACGATAAATGAATACTAGATGGCGAAAACAACAGGTAAACACTACACTATTAAATTCCACCACAACAATTAAAATGCTGCCTTTTCAGTGATCAAATAGAAGTTCTTGGTCTTCAGGTAATAGAGGTAACCTAGAAGACACACGGTAAATTTCACTTGTACATAAATGAATGTGAATAAAGAAGAAAGATATTTGAAAAAATGAACTGAGACAGGACAGTTGGGGTTTATTTATAATCGTCGAGTGTCTCCACCAAGATCACTTATATAGGTTTTATGATCCCTCAATGAATTGTGGAATCACAGGATTGCCACTTGAGGGTGAGTGTGGAGGCTCATCCATCCCAAGATCCCACATGGAGCAGAGGCCCTCCCCAATGCTGTCAAGGACAATGCCCCCCACTTTACAAAGCAGGTCTTATTTCTCCCCTTACTCTGCTGTAATGTAGGTCATGGCTGGTAGAGAAAGGGCAAAAGGACAGGAGAGAGAAAGGACAAGTCTGCAGAAGACGTGGGCTGGACCTCAGTCCCATGGAAACCTCAGAACCATACCATCTTCATCCCTCATCTTCCCCATCACCCCATCCCATCCTCAGATCTCGCCTTTCACCAGACCTCTCTCACCCCCCACAATTTGTCGCAAGTTTTATACCAGAGCCCTACCCTACTTCTAACGTTAAGATCCCTAGAAGGGACTCTTCTTCTAAAATAAAGATGAGCTCTACCACAATGTTTTAGATACTCCAAGCTTCACTATTATCCTCTAAGCAGTCTTTATCTTTTCTTATGGGAGTCTCAGTAAGAAAAAAAAGATGAGAGAGAATGGAGTCATAGGTGGAAATGCTGTTTATATAAGGAGGAGCAAACCATCGATGGATGGGGACAAGATATATCCAGAAAAAGAGGCTACAAAGTGTTCGTGAGCATTCAGGAGAAGCTATTGTGACCTCCTGGTTTGGGAGGTCAGAGAAACGAACCCAACACCTCGTACCTGGATGCCAGGAATTGGTTCATTATGTTTCTGATGGTACCTTTATGAGTTGAATGACTGCCATGAGATGATACAACTAGTTGGATTTGTAACTGTGTGAAGGACCCAAATGCTGGGAGTAGGTCATCAATATGGTGCCAGAGGGCTCTGACCTCAGCCCTGCCCAGTTCCAAAATTCTACCAATAATCCCAGTGAGAATATTTATGGCATACTTATCAAACAGAGTTGAAGTGATGCTAGGAAGAAGAGCAAAGTTGTCGGAATGACAAGATCAGGATCATCCAAGACATGCACCCAGATGAGACATCACAGTGATGAATGTTATATCTGTATTCAGGTTAAAATAAACACACATACGTACACGATTGTGGAGACATACCTTAGCCACCACATATGTGAAAAAGGAGTTTTGGTTGACTCTGCGTGTGGTATGAGTCAACCCTGCATTGTGGTTGCCAAAAAGCGAATGTGGTCTAATGCTGCATTGATGGAAACAGAATATTTAGACTGTGGCTTATGCTAGGCTTGCTGTATTTTATGTGAACAGACCACACTAAAAGTTTTGTGCTTAGTTCCAGACCTTCCTCTAAGAGAAACATAGGCAAACTAAAGTTCCGCAGAAGAAAAGAAACTGGAAACTCCTTTGAGGGCAGGGAGACGTTTTATCTGAAAAATAAATGGCTTCCATGAAAACATGAGAACTGTCTCTAATGATATGACAAGTTGTCCTGCAGAAAAGCGTTCCATTTGTCCTGCCTATCACCTATGGCTGGACCTAGACCAGCAGTGGGAATTCTAGGGAGCCAGATTTTGATGCAACAGAAAGAAGACTTTTGAAAGGAACAGCACACAGATAGAAGAAAAGTTTAGGGAGGCATTCAGCCAGAGGTCCGGATGTTATAGAGGGGCATGGAAAGATGAGGTGGATTGTTGGATCACATCAGTGGTTCTCAAACTGTGTTCCTTAGAGGTGCTTTGAGGAAGGAAGAACAAGAAACAGAAGCAGCCAGGAGAGTGGGGCTACACTCTGACTCTGCTTCCTGTTCCCACACCCCACTGTGAACAGAGTAGCTCTCCCAACCCATTTGCAAAATGGGCATCTGCTGTGAAGGAGAGGGTTTTTTTTTGTTGTTGTTGTTCTGCACTTTGTTTTTGAGGCAGAATGTCATTCAGTCGTCCAGGTTGGAGTGCAGTGGCATAATCACAGCTCATCCCAGCCTCGACCTCCTGGGCTCAGGCGATCCTTCGGCCTCAACCTCCCAAGTAGCTGGGACTACAGCATGCCACCACATCCAGCTAATTTTGTTTTGTTTTCAATTTTTTGTAGAGATGAGGTCTTGCTATGTTGCCCAGACTGGTCTTAAATTCCTGGGCTCAAGCAATCCTCCTGCCTCTGCCTCCCAAAGTGCCAGGATTACGGGAGGCGGGAGTCATCATGCCCAGCCATGAAGGAGAGGTTTTATTAAGCCATGTGCTGTAAGGATGATCTCAAAGGTCCCTGTTTAACCCTGAGGTTCTGGGATCTAGTGATTTTGAGATAATTTCTCTGAAGAGTCAAACTGGAGTAGGGATAAAGCATGTGCACTCTGCAGCCAGAATCAGGAGGTTCAGATCCTACCATCTGTATTATGGCTATGGAACAATTTAACACAAATATAGCAGCTGAAAACGGCATCCACTTGCTTGCTCAGTTTCTCTGGGTCAGAAGTCCAGGTGTGGCTTAACTGGGTCCTCTGCTCAGGGTCTCACAGGTTAAAATCACAGGATCAGCTGGATTGTGTTCCTTTTTCCAGCTCAGAGCCCTCTCCCAAACTCACATGGTTGTTGGCAGACTCCATTTTCCTGAGGCTGATGATCGAGGCCCTCATTTCCTTGCTAGCTGTTGGCTGGGACCACTCTCAGCCCCTTAAGACTACCTCCGGTTACTGTCACATGGACCCCTCTATAGGCTGTTGATAACATGGCTGTTTGGTTCTTCAGGGTCAGCAGAAGCTCTTGCTGTGATTCTCTTTCTTTAGGGGAGGTCTAGACCCTCTTTTAAAGAGCCTGTCTATTTAGGTCAGGCCCACCCAGTGTGATATCCCTTTTTATTAATCCAAAACCAACTAGAAACCTTTCTTACTATCTGCAAGAATCTCTTCTACCTTGCTATATAATATAATCAAATCAAGAGGGTGAAATCTCATCATCTTTACAAGTGCTGTCCACACTGAAGGGGAGAGGATTCTATGGACTGTGCATGCCAAGGGGCAGGAATTTGGGGGGTGAGCTATCTTAAAATTCTGCTGATCACACCTAGCTTTTCCTTCCCAAGTTTCTGACCTTGAGTGAGCTACTCAGCCTCTCCATAACTCTGTCACTTCATCTGTATAGTGGGGAGAATGATTCCTCAAGGGGTTGCTATGCTGCTAAATGAATCAATATGCAAAGCACTTAGAACAGTAGTCTGGCAAGAGGTACCCAAAGAAAGATCTAAGGTATAGTTATGCGGGAATTCATGGTATCCTGAGGAATGCCTGAATTCAGTGACTGACCTACCGAGGTCAACATGCCCTCAGGCAGGAGCAATGACAGTGGGTCAAATAACACAGCTTCACAGAGAGGTGACTTCTATTTTCTTTTTTCTCTAGTTCTTCTCTTTGCTGCCACTGTCACCATTTGGCTTTAATTTTTTTCTATCATGTTGGTCGTCCACCACCTGCTGATATCTTTCCTTTTATCTGTGTTTTTTTTTCTTCCATCCTCTTCTTCTTAAGTTTTTTTCTTCTTTCGCTGCTGCTTCTCTCATGATTCTCATTTTTTACATTGGAAGATTTGCCACAATTAGCCATTGCTAACAAATAAGACTCTGTGTTTCCTTCAGACCAGCAAACATTTGGTCATGTGATCTTCAAACCATTGGTTCTACTCGTTACTATTCACTGCTCATAGGGTCTTCCCATTTTTTAAAGTCTGTGTTTGGTATTGTTTCCGATTCCTAAAGTTATTAAATGTTGACTTATTTTCCCTTTAGGTGAAGAGACTTCTTTACCAAACAGATAAATCAGAAAATAATGTTTTATCTTTCACAACAAATCAGAATTTTCTTTTAACAGAAAAATCCAGTCATACAGTTAAAGCATTATTCATTTTATAATAATTCCTTTTCAAAAACAATTTTCGAGAGCCCTTCTATGGTGCAAAATGAGTCATCCCTGGTTTGCAATCTCATTTGCCAATGAAAAATATAATGAACAGTGAGTAAAGGGAAAAGGCAAAGCAATTCCAGCCTGCCAAAGTCAATGTAGACAGCTGCCACCTCCACTGTAGCTGTCAGCAGTTTTTAAAATATGACATATTTCAGCACCATGCCCTGCACATAGTAGGTACTCAGTAGAAATTTCTTGAGTTAATGATGTGCCTATCACAATCTGTTGAGCTGAATGGAGGCGCTACCTCAATGAGAGATAACCATGGATTCACTTAATTAGTGTTCTTTCTTCTACCTAAAGCCAAACTCCAATGTGAAGTAGTTTTCAAAACAAACAAGAACCAGTAGCAATGAACACAGCTTGTATGGACAAATGAGCTGACATGCATTATCAGGTACATCTCTGGTGCTTGTTGAAAACCAGGTGAGGTCATGGTTCCCATCCCAACCTGTTCTGTCATGCCACTGCCGAGCCAGCACCACTGTCTCAGCATTGTTTATGCAAGAGGCTGGGATGGAGCCCCACACAATCCTACCACCCAGCGCTGAGGCCAGAAGAGCTGTCAGCTGACACCCTCTGATGTTGTCTGCTCAGGACGCAGGATGTGTTGCAGGAACTGATGTCTATGAAGCAGCAGTGGTCCCATGGCCATCTGCACTTCAGGGAAGGTTAGGACAGGGAGGTGCCACTCACGTCAAAACAACCCACTGATAAATATTTCTTAGAGGCAAATGGCTAGACAGGGCTATAAGGGGTCTCCCCTAACATGTGACTGTCACTCCTACCAGTGTGGACAGCAAGCAGAAGAGCTACTATGTAGGAAGAGAGGGGATAAGGACACTTTAGATGTGCCGACCCTTCTGAGCTCATGAAGATGTTTTAAAAACGTTACTTCGTATGTTCCTCAAAACCATGGGAGATCTGGCCAACAGAAGCACCTGGTGAAACCACTATGGAGAGAAATTTGGGAATAACAATCAAAGTTACAAACATCTATTCTCTTTGATACAGGAGTTTCATTCCCAGGAACCTATCCTATAGATATAACTCCACATGTGTGAAATGATGCAGCACTGTTTATAATAGCAGGATAGTGAAAATAACCTAAGTGTCCCTTAGGGGTATGGTTTAAGTAAAAATTGTACTGTATCTTTTTTTTTCTTTTGAGTTGGAGACTCACTCTGCTGCCCAGGCTGGAGTGCAGTGGTATGCTCACAGTCACCCCAGCGTTGACCTGCTGGGTTCCAGTGATCCTTCCATCTCAGCCTTTCAAGTAGCTGGAACTACAGGCGCACACTACCATGCCCAGCTAATTTTTTATTTATTGTAGAGACGAGGTCTCACCAAGTTGCCCAGGCTGGTCTCAAACCCGCGGGCTCAAGCTATCCACTTGCCTAGGCCTCCCAAAGTGCTGAGATTACACACGCTGAGCCACCGAGCCCAGCCTAAACTGTATCTTTCAATGGATATTTCTTGGTATGCAAAAAAGCAAGGTACAGAATGACAAGTAGTATGTTACCATTTCTGAAGAAAGAAGGAAAGAAGGAAAGAAGGAAAGAAGGAAAGAAAGAAAGAAAGAAAGAAAAAGGAATGCATACACACACAGTGATAGCTTATAAATGCAAAGAATACACCTAAAAGAAAATGGCATCTCTGGGAAAGGAACCGGGGGCTGCAGACAAGAGTGAAAGGGAGACTTTCCCCTATTTACCCTTTCATGAATGTTGGATTTCATACCAACTGAATATATCGCTTATTCGAAATATCTCATTTTCAAAAAAAGCATATGAATTGGTCGGTGTAAGTGTAAGTATTTCATCACACAATGTATGTAAACTAAAAGCCCCATGCATGGCTTAGCTATTGCTATGGTTCCTATAATCCATTTGTTTTTGAAGGAAGAAGTCAAGGGTGGGGAATGTAGATGACGTGGCCTTAATCACCCAATTCACCGTCATGGGCTATTGTCATGAGAACCTGTTTCCAAGCAGATTGTTGAATGTCTATTTCTTCTGCGAAGCTGTCAGCAACAGCACATTGGAAATAACTATACCCTGTGTTTGGTATAGTGTCTTGTACTTAGGAGAAGTTTTTCTTGCCAAATCCTCTCTCTTGATTTCCTGTCCCACACTACCCAAAGCCTAATGGTTAACTCCAACTGTGTTCCTCAGACTCCTCAAAGCCAACAGACCCCCAAACCCAACACATTCAGTTCCCCGCCCCTCTAAAACACTACTCCTTCTTTCATATTCTTAATCATGAAGAACACATCCTCACTCACTTTCATCATCCCATTAGTTCTGTCTCCTGAGAATAATCATGCCTTCCTGCTCCAGTCCATCCTAGCTTCCATTTTCTTGTCTGGGGGCCTCTTGATTTTGACAACAGCCTCCTAATAGGACCCCTGCTCCTTTTTCTTATCCACCGTCCTAATACAGGATCCCCACTGCTACCAGAATCACCTTTCCACAACAGACCTGATTGCATTATTCTTCTTGCATTATGCCTGACTCTCAGGTTCATTCAGCTTCCAAAGATAACTACTATCTGCAAGTCATTTTGTTTTCCCATCCATTCATTCTCCCAACCATGTGTTGCCCCTCAATGGAATTCATCTTCCTCCCCTTCCCATAGCCTGTTTTACAAGAATGTAAGCCCCTGTTTTTCTTGTAAACTCGAGATGGTAACTCATTGAGAAGGTGGGTCTTATTCTGAAGGCTCCCATGTATACACGTTAAATAAAATTTGTATGCCTTTATTTTACTTAAAAAAATAAATCTTTCTGTTGGCCCATATCACTCATGAAGGTTGGAACTTCCAGACTGGTTTACAAATCCTTTAATTACCTTCTAGACTTAACTTGCACTACTCCCCTGCCATGAACCACACACCTGAGTCCCATACCACACCCCACTCCTGCCTTGGACATACCAGTCCCTTTACCCAGAATGCCTTTCTCCCTGTTTCCGACTGAGAAGCCCCATTCCACCTAGCTCACCTCTCACCCCTGACAACTCAACCTTCCAGGTCAGCCTCTGGTGTCCTCTGTAATAGTGCACATGCTTCTATTATGGCACTTCTGATACCGTCTTGTGGTTATGTGCGTATATGATGTTCTCTCTCTGATGAGGGCAGAGCCCTATCTCATATCTGTGAAATGTGGAACAAATACAGGTCTCCATAGCATATGTTGAGCAAATGCATTTTACTGTCTAAACAATTAACTTATTAAGGCACTTGGTGCACATGAACTGTGACTATCTTAAGTGCCACCTATAGCAATAGCTTTCTTTCTACCTAGTATTTTGGTGGTGTACCCATTGCCAAGGACAGCTGCCATGTGAGGGAAGATAAGGAAAGTACGCCTCGGTTTTGGTATTTTTAGGGGGTTGGGGCATAATTCTGATCACCAGGAGCAATTTAGCAGCTTTATTTTCCAGTTGCTCTTTTGACTTTGTAAATAATCGCAACTGACAATTTCAAGAATACTACATTAATATTCCATAAAAGAAAATTGATGTGCTGAATCCCTCGGGTGAAAATGATGCCATCACTCAATCTACAAGCACGAGGCAGGCATGGAAGGTCAGTGTGGAAGAAAAGGAAGCAGGCCCCAGGTGAGGCGAGGATGGGGGCTGGAGCTCCCTGGGGACTGGCTCTGGGAGGAGACAAGCCTGAGGGGCAGCAAGGGCGGCGTGCTCACCAAAGGCAGGCTCATAAAACAGGTGGCAGCGTCTTGGGTCCAGATAATCCTTCTAATTACAGAGGCCTTGGCTGCCAGCCAAGACCAAGGGGGCCAATTTTAACTCACGAGGGAGGGCCAGCAAGCCAGACAGGACCCCCGCCAAACAGGTGGCAGGATTTCTAATTCAGCAGGAAACTGGGGTCCTCCAAAAAATAGAGGCCATCATATAAGCTCAGCCATAGAGACTGGGTCAACCCTGCTGAGCTTGCAGGAAGTGGTGGTTTGGGGGATGTGGGGTACCCAGGGCTCTCCCAATACACACCAGACACCAGACCCACAGAAGCGAGAGGAATTGTAATCCTACTGGCGAAGGGTAGAACTTACGAATGAGCTGCCTGACTTGATCAGTCATTGGTAAACTGTGGCTCATGGGCCAATTTCGGCCAGCCACCTGTTTTTAAAAACAAAGTTGTGCTGGAAAGCAGCCACACTCATGTATTTACATCTACGGCTACTTTCGCTGCTTTGGCTCTAAGAAGGCAGAGTTAAGTAGCTGTGACAGAGACCATATGGCCTGCAAAGCCTAAAGTATGTATTGTCTGCCCTTGGCAGAAAAAGTTGGCCAACCCCTGGTCTAGTAAATGCCCAGCCTGCGCCTCAGATCAATCGAAGTCAGAATCTCTGGTGGCAAGACCCAGGCATAAGTAGGTTTTAAAGCTTCCCAGATGATTTCAGTGTGCAGCCAAGGTTGCAATCCACTGTTCCAGCCTAACACAGCAACTATGAGAAGCAGTAGAAACTCCAAGAAGAGCTGAACAAGCCATAGAATAAGTTTCTCTCTCTGCTGATTATGTCACAGACAAGGTGGTTTAGAGTTTGAGATCTGGGGAAAGACATTGCGTGATCTGCGTCCTCACTCTGCAGTACAAGAAATGATTGTATACAACTCAACCTCTCTAAACCTCAGTTTCTCCATCTACAAAATGGGGATGACAACAACATCTACCTCACAAGGTTGTTAAGGGGATTGAAGGAGAGAATGTGTGTGGAGCTCTCAGCAACGTGTCTTGCATACATATAAGCTGCGCTTGATAAATGGCCACTAAAGAACGGGGAGAGTTGGGCCAAGAGGTTGATACCATCATGGCTTAGAGCAGCCTTGAGGAACTGGAGAATCTCTTGGGGCTGGCCCATGCACTGCCTGAAGAGAGACGCTGGTGCCAGAAGCTGAGAATCGCCACAAAGATGCTGCTGGGAAAAGCCACTGTGGGATGACCAACTGCCAACCTGTATGGGCAGGTCGGTATATGGCTCAGGAGAGCTAGAAATACACTCCGTGGCTAAGCTCTGCCTACTTCTTCCCATGCTTGCCAGGGTTCCCTGTTTAGAGCCCTGGCTCACATTCTGGATGACAATTGTAGTTCCTGGCAAGGGGCTTGTTAGAGACTTTGACACTGAACTGCAATCCTGCTGCTTAGATCACGCACTGGTGCTGCAGCACATTTGTGGGTGCCTCACACCTGCTCTGCAGATATCTGCTTCTTGCCCATCCTTGTCCTGCCTCTGTGCCAGTCTGAGTTTGACAATGGTCAGCCAAACTTGTACCTAGGTAACACAAGGGGTGCTCCGTTTGGCTATACATGGAGGACTTCTCACTTGGCCAACAATCTGGCCCCTGGGGATGCTCCAACTATATCCATGCCTTGACAATTAAAAAGTAAAAGAAAGCCAGGTGCAGTGGCTCACACATATAATTCTAACACTTTGGGTGGCCAAGGCGGGAGAATCGCTTGAGCCCAGGAGTTACAGGCCAGCCTGGACAACATGGTGAGAGCTTATCTCTGCAAAAGAATCAAAAAATTAGCCAGTCATGGTGGTGTATGGCTGTCTTCCCAGCTACTTGGGAGGCTGAGGCAGGAAGACTGCTTGGGCTCGGAGGTTGAGGTTGCAGTGAGTCGTGATCGTGCCACTGCACTCTAGTCTGGTTGACAGAGTGAGATCCTGACTCAAAAAAAAAAAAAAAAAATTAAAGGGCATGCTGCAATGTTCTTAGGGCTCCTGCCTCAGTTAATTATGTGCATGGGGCAGATGGAGCCCCTGCATTCCAAAAACTCAGGCCTGGGGCTTATTCAGAGTTAGCAACCTCTCTTGTCTGGTGTAAAGATGAGCAGTCCCTTAAATGCATGATCTATGTTCTTATGAGCCCTGGCAGGGTGTGGTAACCCACCAAATCAGGAGGTGGTAAGCCATGACCTTCATCAGCTGAGCCAGGGCATGACTGTTTGCGGTTGCCAGCCCTTCCTGAATATTCCTTTAAGGCCTGTGCTAGAACAAGATCAAGAGAAAAGCCCTTCAGTACCATCCTGAACGTAAACAATGCATCTGTAAGGAAGAGAGGCTTAACACCAGACCAGTTCCCCACCTATAGGATCCTGCACCCAAAACTGGTATCACATATAATAATCTAAAAGAGCTGAGGGTCAAGCCACAGTGAAGGGCACAACCGGAAAATCCAGGAGCCAGTAAGTGGGAAGATCTAATTATAATGATCATAATGATAATAGTGACTTCTATGTACTGGGGGCTTACAAAGTGCCAAGTGATTTATTGATATGCAATTGCTTAATCTTTACCACCATCCCATGAAGACTTGGAAAATTAAGTACAGTCCTTGCACAACCACATAGCTTTTTTTTTTTCCAAGCAAAGTTTATTTAGAAAGTAAATGAAGCTGGGCTTAGTGGCTCAGCCTATAATCCCCCGCCTTGGGAGGCTGAGGTGAGTGGATTGCCTGAGCCCGCGGGTTTGAGATCTGGCCAGGCAACTTGGTGAGACCTCATCTCTACAATAAATCAAAAATTAGCCAGGCGTGGTAGCGCACGCCTGTAGTTCCAGCTACTTGGAAGGCTGAGGCGGAAGGATCGCTGGAGCCCAGCAGGTCGAGGTTGCGGTGGCCGGGAGTGGCCACAGCACTCCAGTCTGGGTGACAGAGTGGGACTCCAACTCAAAAAAAAAAAGAAAGAAAGTAAATGAGAGAGAAGACTTGCCTCTCCAAGATAGGGGAGGAGGCCAAGGCTAAGGAAACATGGCCACCACATAGCTTTTAAGGGGTGGAACTGAGATTCAAATTCTGGCTGGGTGTGGTAGTTTATGCCTATAATCCCAGCACTCTGAGAGGCGGGAGGATCACTTGAGCCAGGAATTTGAGACCAGCCTAGGCAACATAGCGAGACCTCGTCTCTACAGAAATAAAAAATTAGCTGGGCATGGTAGTGCACGCCTGTAGTCCAAGCTACTTAGGAAGTTGAGGCAGAAGGATCACCTGAGCCCAGAAGGTCGAGGCTACCATGAGCCATGATCAGGCCACTGCACTCCAGCCTGGGTTACAGAGTGAAACCCTGATGCAAAACAAACAAACAAACAAACAAAATAACAACAACAAAATCAAGCCTCTCTGACCCTAAAGCTCCCACTTTATATTGCTAAGTTACATAGCTTCCCCAGAAAGAGCTATGATGCCTGCTGTGGTGTCATCCTGTGTCATGGAATAGCCTTGGCAGAGACAAAGAAATAACACCCAGTCCCATAGGAGAGCCTCCAATTAACTTGAGAAAACTGTCTCCCTTCATCCTTGAAGGTTCTACCTCACACCTGGGACGTGTCCTGTGGGTCACACCCTGTGCACCTCCTTTCTGGGGTCTCAGGGTTCCTTCAGAAACTCCATGTGGGTTTCAGTCCCAGCCCTTCCTTACACTGTCCCACTCAGTTGCTTCTGAGGGAGAGCCCTTAGGTCCCTCATCTGATCTCTCCCACCTCAACTCAATGATTTACTTACTAAGGAAACAGCCACCTCCTTCTCCCAAATACGAATGATAAAGCATATCTTTTTTCTAACTAAAAAGCACAAAAAAATCAAACTGTGTCACCTGCAGAGGGCAACATTGCCACCTGCTGAGCTCAAACTGGGTTGTAACCCCCTCTGGGCCACCACTCTGCTACTGCACTGGTGAAGGGCATGGACTTTGGAACCAGCCTGCCTGAGTTCAATCCTGGCCAGGCTGCGTGCTGCCTGAGGGACCCCGAATGACCTCACCTTCCTCCAATTGCAAAATGAGAATAATGGTCTCTTCTTCAAAGGGTTGTGGTTAGAAATGAGACAGTATATTATATACCAAGTACTTAGCTCAATGCTGCCATGAGGTAAACACTCCACAAAACTAGCAACTGTTATTACAAGTTGTGATTATATTGCTGTTTCTGCTCTGGTTATTATATATTCATTTATTTAAAAAATAACTGTCCTGCTTTTTAAACAGTACAGAGAATTGTGCGTTACTATTCAATTGTGTGTTACACACACACTCAGGTACAAAGTTCAATTGTCTTCTTGATTTGCTCCCCAAATATAGTGCATTACTTTTAGTGGTTGACATTTTCTCCAAGACTTGATCATATATTCTCCAACTTAATGCCCACACCAACCTGGAAAAACTCTGCAGATGAGAAAATCAAGCTTCAGAGATGCCATTTATTCTGTGTCTTTTTATGTATTACACACTGTTTTAAGAAGCTTATATGTATACTATTTTTCCATTTTCCAGAAAACCCTGTAAGGCAGATTCTACTGCTATACCTGTTTTACAGATGAAGAAAATGAGACCCAAAGAAGTTAAGTAACTGCCAGGGTCACAGGGCTCACACAGATAGCACTGGCTTTCCAATTCCCTAGTGTACTGCTTGACCGCTACAGTCAGATTTGGCAGGGGACAAAGAGAGACCGGACCACCCAGGGGCCTTACTATGGTGGCACAGTCTCTACCCTGCACCTCCTACATACAACACACACACACACACACACACACACACACACACACACACACACACACACACACACTCACACCCTTCCCTCTTCCCTCCCCACTGGGTGATCTCTAACTCTCCTCACCATAAAATTCCACAATCCTCAAGATAATCTATAGACAGACAAACCACCTTCCAACTTTGGAAGCCTCAGAGCACAGATGCATGGAGTTTCCCCAAAGGACAGAGAATGAGGCGGCATATTTTTCTAGCCACATTAAAAATGATGTTCCTGTGTTAGAACAACATCAAAATGTGTTTTGTTTTGTTTGTTTTAACAGCCTCTCTTTGATGTGCACGCTGGCCGCAGACAGGCTGGCTGTCTCCACCGTCATGCTCTCCAGCAGGCAGAGTCAGGCGCTGAGCTCAACCGCAATCCTTAGAAACCACCGTTTTCTGCGCACGTTCATCTTGCTAGTGTCATGACTCAGCCACTGTCTTGATTAATGCAAGAAAAAGGAGGATACAATCAAGTGAGATGATTTTGCGCCCAGGGAACAAGTGATGAGGTAGATAACTGCCCGGTTACTAGTCAGCTAAAAAGTCGATTTCAGCTGCCCTTGGGCACTGGAAACAGGAAGTTCAGAGAGACTTCGAAGCAGTTGCCCCTCTCTTACAAAGCTTTTGGTAATTGTGAAGACCAAAAAAGCTTATGTGTTGTCCAGTCAGGGTGGAGCCCATGCAATTCGAAGTTCACTTGTTGAAAAGAGTGAAAAGGAGCCTGTCTCGTGACGGGGTTATCTTGCTGCCAGTCCATAAGCAAGAAGTTGACCAGACTGCCTACCAGGACACTCAACATCAATCTCATTCTAGCTTGTCTCTGTGATGCTTTCTGGAGTGTTCATATGCACTAGTCAAAAGCCATAAGAAAGGATTATTTGCTTGGCACACCATAGCCACTTTCTGCTAAAGCAGAAATGTCATACTACAAGATGGTCACACAGTAAACACAGAGAAAGGCAAACATGGGAAAGTTTGCACCTAGGAAGACGTTCTCAAAGCACAGTCTGGGGAACGCTGGGAGTCCCTGACTTTTACAGGGGTTCTGAGAGGTCAAAACTATTCTCATAATAATACAGAGACATTACTTGACTTGTTCACTCTCATTCTGTCTCAGTGTGTCTTCCACAGTGGAGTTTTCCAGAAAGTGCATGATGTGATACAGTAACAGATTCAATGTAGAAGTCCAAATGTCTCTCATTAAGACAGACACTAAAGAGATTTGCAGGAAAGCAAAACAATGACACTATTCTGCAAAATATTGGGTTTTTTAAAAAATAAAAATTATTTACCAAAGAGACAAGAGGTAACAAATATTGGTGTCGATATGGAGAAAAGGGAAACCTAGGGTACTATTGGCAGGAATGTAGACAGGTACAGCCAACATGAATAAGAACATGGAGGTTTCTAAAGAAATTAAAACCAAAACAACTATATAACCCAGCAATCCTTCTTCTGGGTATGTACCCAAAGGAGATGGCATCACTACCTCATAAAGACACATGCACGCCTATGTTTATTGCAGCACTATTCACAGTAGTCAAGATAAGGATACAACCTAAATGCCCATGGATGGATGAATGGATAAAAATATGTGGCATATATACGTGTATACATATATAGACACATATGTGTGTGTGTGTATATTATTCAGCCTTATTAACTACTGTTTCATTTTCTATCTCTGTATTTGAGCTCTTTTTTAGATTCCACATATAAATGGGATCATGCAATATTTTTATTTCTGTGTGTATGTGTAAAGGAATATTTCTCAGACAAAAAAAGGAGATCTTGGCATTTGCCGCAACATGGAGGACATTATGTTGAATAAAATAAGCCAGACAGAAATAAAAATGTCATATGATCTCACTTATATGTGGAATCTAAAAAAAAGAGCTCACATACACACAGAATGAAACAGTAATATGGGTAGGGAACAGGGGTAAGGAAGAGGAAATGGGGAGATGGAGATTGAAGGATACAAACTAGCCAACAGGTAAGACAAGCAAATCTAAAACTCTAGTGCACACCAGGAGGACTAGAGTAATAAAACTGCGCCATATTTGGGATTTTTGTTAAGCAAGTACATGTTATGTTTTAAGCCAGTCAAATTTAGATTTTAGCTGCTCTTGTCACACACAAAAATGTAACTATGTGAGCGGACTGATATGTTCATCTGCTTCACTACTGTAGTCATTTTACTATCTATATGTAACTCATAACCTCGTGTTGTAAACCTCAAATATACACAATAAAATGCATTTTTAAAATGTGTGTTAAGATACAATAGTCCTATTGTTTGAAATAAGTTGATAAATTATGCTTTTAAATTTCTCAGTTTTAATTTCTAACATGGTAAATATTGATTGATGCAACCCAATAAAAATATCTAGGAACCTCAGTCATTTTTAAAAGAACGAAGAGGTCCTGAGCTCAAAAAATGTGAGAAGCCCTGACCTAGAAGAATTGGGTGATCTATTTCCCCTCGGTGGAAGCGTCCTTTCCTTCTCCAGTCCAGCAGCCAAGCAGCCTCCCGTTTCAGACTCACCATTTCCTTGGTCTTGGGTGCAGGTTCCTTCTTAAGTAGCTTTATTATCTACCTTGACCCAAATCCTTACTGATACATTGTCTTTATTCTGTTCATGACTTTGGTTCAGGAGGTTCACAGTTGTCTATTCTCCTTGGCAAGGCAGAGAGAAAGCCTTTCCTGAGAGAGACATTGTCCTCTCAGGTGTTGTCCAAATGCATAAGAGGACCATCATTTCTGCCTGGGCCATCAGTTAACAAAGACGGATGCACTCCAGGTAAATTCCCAGAAGGGAAATGTGGGGTCATATAGAAAGTCGGTTTTTAAATATCGCCACACTGTTTTCCACAGAGGCTGTACTAGTTTATACCCCCAGTAACAGTGTAGAAGTGTTCCCTTTTCCCCACAGCCTCTCCAGCACCTGTTGTTTTTTGAGTTATTGATGTTGGCCATCCTGACTGAAGTTAGGTGGTACCTCATTGTGGTTTTAATTTGCATTTCTTTAATGACTAGTGAGGCTGAGCATTTTTTTCATTCGCAGCAACTTGGATGGACTGAGAGTCTATAGTACTGAGTGATCTATCACAGGATCAAAGAACTGAGTACCACATGTTCTCACCCATAAGCCAACCTTGAACAATTATAATACTATAAGAAACAGATCGGCAGTAATGGGAAACTGCCAGGCAGGTGGGGGAGCACACCTCATCAACAAGGGTACCTGTATAATGAACATTTGTATACTTAACCCTGAATTGTACCCCACATCTTTAAGATAATTTTTAAAAAGTCAGATACGCTTCTGCAGGCTAACAGTGGGAGGGAGGTGAGTCTAGACCTGGGCTACACAGAGGACAGCGATGGGGCCCCCTGCCTGGCGTGGGGCAGGAGGTGAGGAAGCATCAGTCAGTGGGCAGCACTTGACAGATCAAGTGTCCTCCTCCACATGTGAAAGACATCAAAGCCACAGGCGGAGCCATGCTCTTTACAGGTTCCAGGGGCTTCGGAGCTCCTTTTTACAAACAAAGGGGGAGCCCTTTCTCCACCTCTCTCCTGCAATCACAGTGAAATAGTCACCTTAGTCTAACCCACCTATAAAGAATCACAGAGCTCTCCGCCAGACACCTGGAGAAAGCAATGGTGGGAGAAGTGCACAGATTAATGAGAAATGCCCCCACCCTGCTCTCCAGGAGCTTCTCAACAGCAGTAAAATGATCAGACTTCAGTTTTAACTCACATCTCTTACTCTCCCTGTTTGTTACAGGCAGTGGGAATGTGTGATGAGGAAAAACAAAGCCACCAAAGAAACAGAGAAAAGGCCCTAAATAATTCACAACCCTGGATAACGAACGTCTGAAATGGAATTGATTCTGCAAAAGAAGGCACTCTCTGTTTCTTCCTTATAAGTGTTATTTCTTTTATTTTTCTTTCTGTCTTTCTTTTTTTGAGTCAGGGTCTCACTCTGTCGCCCAGGCATGATCACACTCACCACAGCCTTGACCTCCTGGGCTTAGGCGATCCTTTCACCTCAGCCTCCCACGTAGCTGGGACTACAGGTGTGTGCCATCATGCCTGGCTAATTTTTTTAAATTATTTTTTTGTAGAGATGAGGTCTTGCTGTGTTGGCTAGGTTGGTCCTGAACTCCTGGGCTCAAGCAATTCTCCTGCCTTGGCCTCCCAAAGTGCTGGGATTACAGGCATGAGCCACCACGCCCGGCCATGTTATTTTTAAAACTCAAATTCAATTGTTGGCCTGCGAGGCAAGAGCCTGATTTCCTACTACACTGAAAACTCTCCTGTCTGACCTGTGCAGGCTCAGGTTCCCTGGTAGGATTTACCAAAGGGGCTCATAAGAGGCATCCAGCCAATGGGATACCCAGGCAAGATGGCTTCTGCAGAATGGAAAGGGACTTTTTAGTTGCAAAATGCTTCATCTTTAGAGCATGCTCTAGAAAAATAAAGTTCTGTTTTCAAAGGGCTTCCGGTGAAAATATGTTTAAACATTACCTGTTTATCTAACATGACTAGGAGCAAACAACCAGAGGACTTTCACTAGATGCAGACAATGACAATAACCAGGGCCTTGAACTTGTCTACTTGCTGCTGGAGTCAGGCAGGGACCTACCACAGCCAAGGTTAAAATGCATTTAACCCAGAAGGTGACTTAAAGGGGAGCTGTTGGTTACAGCACTTCCTGAAGTCAATTTCTACCATCGCCACCTTCTACTCATTCTATTTCCTCTCACCTCTTCCACTACCACACTTGTGATCATTTCTGTTCAGCAAAGTTTTGAAACCCTGGGAATTCTCACTTTAAGCTTCTTCTAATCTTTCACAAAGCTTATCAAGATAATGTAGTCCTAAATCTCCTGAACAAGGAACCTCGAAAGCCTATTAATTAATTATATGCTTTTAAGGATTATCTGCATGAAGAATATGAGATGAGATTTATAAATACAAATACATATCACAAAACCACTATTCCTGTTTTAAAAATGACATCTTGTTCTCTGAGTCATGAATTCTCTCTCTTTTTTTTTTTTTCTTTGAGTTGGAGTCTCACTCTGTCGTCCAGACTGGAGTGCAGTGGCCGCTCCCGGCCACCGCAGCCTCGGCCTGCTGGGCTCCAGCCATCCTTCCGCCTCAGCCTTCCGAGTAGCCGGAATTACAGGCATGCGCCACCACATCCAGCTGATTTTTTGATTTATTGTAGAGATGAGGTCTCGCTGCCCAGGCGGGTCTCGAACCCGCGGGCTCAGGCAATTCACTCACCTCAGCCTCCCAAAGGCGCGGGATTACAGGCTGAGCCACCGAGCCCGGCTGAATTCTCTCTCTTTCTCCCTCCTTCCCCTGCTCTCTCCTTCTCTTTCCAAGCTCTGACTCTCTCACCTTCTCCCTCTCTCCCCTTGCTCGGTAACCACAACTGCATTCTGTAACTTTTAGCCTTATGCTACACTCAAACATTAAAAAAGACTCAACAACTGATAAAATTTTAGATAATTTTCAAAATGTCAAAATTGACTGGGTGCAGTGGCTCATACCTGTAATCCCAACATTTTGGGAAGCTGAGGTGGGAGGATTGCTTGAGCCCAGGAGTTCAAAACCAGCCTGGGCAATACAGTGAGACCTCATCTTTACAAGAAGTTATATATATAGATATATATGCATATGCATGTGGTGGCATGCATCTGTAGTCTTAACTACTCAGTAGGCTGAGGCAGGAGGATTGCTTGGAGGCTGCGGCGAGCTATGATTGTGTCATAGCTTAGTCTGGGAAGCAGAGTGAGAGACCTCAACTCAGAATAAAAGTCAAACTGAAAATAATGAATGCTGCTCCTTCATTGAGAAAGCAGCCTAAAAAGAAGTGCATGGGCTTTTTTAGAAGAGCATGTTGGGGTTCAGAACCCAGGTTCTACCATGTGAACTGAAGCAATAAGAGTACCGAGCAGCAAGGTTATCATGAGGATTAAATAAAATAATGCCCATAGAGCAGTTAGCTCAATGCCTGGCATGTAAAATGTATTCACCAAATGATAGCTATCATTAGCATCAGGAAGCATTTACAATTCAAGTCATTGGTCAGAAAAGGCAGAAAATTAGAAGGACAGAGATCATATATCCCAGAGACCATTTCTCCATTCATCTATGCCTTCTATTTAAATTGGTTTTACAGTGGACAAAACTATATTAACATCTCTGATCCCCAGAACAAGCCAGCAAAGTTGGCAAGACAGGCAGTATCATCCCCCATGACAAACCAGGACATGAGGGAGGGTCAGCAGGCTCTTCAGATGGTCTGTGGGTATTCCACAGTCATTAACTGGAAGAGCTGAGGCGAGAAGGGGAGCCACACTGCTCCCAGTCCCTGGAAGGGGACTGTTTTCTCTGTTTGACTGGCATCTCGATTCTTCTGCTTTATGGTCCTGCCTCATCTTAAGAACTGGTCTCTAAAGGATTTAAGATTAAAATGCTAAAGCTGCTCTTACACGGTTGGTGGGAATGTAAAGTAGTGCAGCCACAATAGAACACAGTGCGGAAGTTCTTCACAAACTAAAAATAGCACTACCATCGGATCCCGCAATCCCACTGCTGAGTATATATTCAAAGGAAAGGAAACCAGTATTTTGAAGAGCTATCTGCACTCCCAGGTTTACTGAAGCACTGTTCACAATACCCAGCATATGGAATCAACCTCAGTGTCCATTAATGGATAAATGAATAAAGAAAATGTGGTCCATAGACACAATGAGATACTATTCAGCTATAAAACAAGAATGAAATCCTATCATTTGCAACAACATAGATGGAACTGGAGGACATTGTGTTAAGTGAAATAAGCCAGGCACGGAAAGACAAATATCACATGTTCTCACTCACATGGGAGCTAAAATTAAAAAATTGATCTCATGGAAATAGAGAGTAGAATGATGAATACCAGAGAATGGGAGGGCAGTGGGGAGCTGAGGATAAAAGAGGGTTGGTTAACGGGTACAAAAATTCAGTTAGAAAGAATAAGATCCAGTGTTCAGTAGTACAATAGGGTGACTATTGCTAACAATATTCTGTATTTCAAAATACCTAAAAGGAGTGTGAATTGAAATGTTCCTAACACAAAGAAATGATAAATATTTAAGGTGCAGGACATCCCAATTACCCTGATTTGATCGTTACACATCGTATGCTTGAGTCAAAAATCACATGTACTTCATAAATATGCATAGCTATTATGTATTCATAAAAATTTAAAATTAAAAAAATGTTTAGTCAATGCAATAAAAAAGTAGATCCCCAATTATCCAGCTGTGGCCCATTTGAGTGAATCAAGGAGCTTCCTGTCACCCATCAGGTAGAAGCTACAGGCTCCTTTCACTCCCCTTCCTGGAGCAGTGCATCTGCTTTAGAGGGGTGAGGCACTGAGACAGCTGTGGGGAGGAGAGCTGTGCCTCATGCAGAACGTTCGCTCCCAGCAGCCCAGCTGTTGTGTTGCCTTCTGTGGCTCCAACCCCAATTTAGCACAGAAGATTACAGGCTGGCAGCTGTCAATTATCAAAGTCAGATAGACTCCCTATGGCATGCCACATCTGGAAAAGCCTTCCTTGGGAAATGGCACAGAAGCATCCATGCACTCTCACCTCCATTAGTATCTTCAAAGCTCCCTAGGAGTATTATCTTCCAAACACATGAACCAAGAGAAGTTGAAAATGCAAGAGTAGACAGTAAATTTTATTTTATTTTTTAAAATTCTTAGCTAACATTGGTACCAAGGGAGATTATTTTTTAAATGGCATGAAATATGAAGGCCATGAAAAAAAATTGGAAACAGCTGATACTCTATAAAATAATGTATACTTCCTCCTGTGTTATCTAAAATGAATGACATGTTTGAGCCAGCCACATACACTAAATTTGGATAATTCCTTCCCCAATCTGTAGTTCTAGGGTTTTAACTAAGCAAATAAAATTTTAAAAGATACTCAAAAGGACTTCTGTCCAATATCACACATAATAACACACACAGAAAAAATATGCTGGGTACAGGGAAGTGAAAGGTTTCAGCACAAAATATTCAGCCTCCTTAGTGGAAAATAACCTTCCATTATACAAATCAATAACTCAGGCTGTCTCCCTGTTCACTCTGCCTAACTGGGGACTTTGTTATAAAATCTGATTACTGTTATCAGCAAGAAGCTGATTAGGCTATCCTGCTCTAAGAAGAGTCATCCGAATTAGAGATCAGCCAAAACACAGCTCGAATGATCCCAGCACAGATACATGGAAAACTCTGGAACCCTTCTTTGCCCATTAGGAAAACTCTGTGGCATGAAGATTGGCCTGATTCAACTTAAACTGTTCACTTAGGTGACAAATACCAGATTCCCATAACAGGGACATGTTGACATCCTGCCACGGAAAACTAGAGAAAAGTCAAAAGAGTATCAGTGCCTGGTTCTGGGTTCTACAATGTACTCCCTCAACTTCCTCCCTGTAGAAAGGTAGATTGTCTTTTGTAGCCTTGAATAAACCACTGAGAAACTGGCACTTAGTGCCTAATGTGCAGTAAGCGCTGAGCAGCTTCCCAGAGGCACAGGTTAGTGTACCAGATGATATGCCTGCCAGGGAGAAAAACAAAAGAGGTCCTAAGCCACTCAGAGGCAAATGCCAAAAAAGTAGAAAAGGTTTAAGTGCTACTGCAGTTGAGAGGGATGGGTGAGGCTCCAGTCAGGTTGGAAAGCATCAAAGTGAAAGGGGGATTTTATCTGTATTGAGTGCTTCTATTAATAAATGGGAAGGACTTCAAAGAGAAGGTGACCTTAGTGTCTCACCTTCAACAGGGAAAAGGGTCAGTTACAATTAATCTGTGCATTTCCAAAGGATGGTTACAAAGGCCCAGGCTGGGTTGTCAGGATGTCTCTACAAAGAGAGGTGGAGGCTTTCTAGTAAAAGATCTGGCCCCAGTTTGGATAAGAAAAGATGGCAAGAAGGTGGGCAGTGCTCAGACCAAGCGCTAAAGAATCAGAGAGTGGACCTGGGCTCAAAATCCTGCTCCACTAACCCTGGGTGGGTGACCCTCCATAAATCATAGTTCTTTCCAAACTTCAATTCCCTTGACTGTAAAATGGGGTAATGCCTACCATGGTAGGGGGCTTGTTAACATTAAATAATGCACTTAAACCTGAAACACAATCTCTTGCAACCAAATGGTCAATAAATGCTAGATCCCACTCAAATTTCCTCACATCATCTTGTTATGCTAGAGTAACAATTATCACAGATCTTGGGTTTTTTCAGAAAATGCATAATTTCAAAAATTCTTGTTGGTCTCTCTGACAGACAAAATGGTCAATTTGTGATGTAGGAAGTATATTCTTCCTAGTAGAAGGTAATAGTCTCTCCTATTTAGTGTCATATTGGAACACCTATTCCACCTATTAGACAATTTGGGAGGTGATGATAGAATAAAGAGGAAGAAGAGGAGAAGCTAGGGAAGAAGGAAATATTTATAGAGTCTGCCCTCCTCTAGACCAGGCCCTCTGGTGAACATTTAGTGTGGAAGGCCTAACGGTGTTTGTTTCCTAGGAAACTCTTCTTGGAGACCTCATAGTGCAAGTTTTGTGGAAAACACATATATCTTGGCAGTCATTTGGACAATATATCACACCGCCAGGGGCATAAATAATATCCAAGTTGGGTCTTTTTTTGTTGAGATGGGGATTCACTGCTTTGCCCAGGCTGGGCTCAAACTCGTGATCCTCCCATATCAGCCAAATGAGTACCTGGGACTAAAGGCAAAAGCCACAATGCCCAGCTTATCGAATTGAGTCTTTCTGAGGTGAATTTTCACTCATGGCAGTTACGATTTTACCATTTAAAACAGACTTCATGAGCTGATTCAAACTTAAACTTATCCTTCTTGTCTCATCCATCAAGGCAGAAGTTACTCTTTGTACTAGTGTAGTTGGCATCAAATTTCTTTATTCCTCAGCTGTAATTTACTGTCCAGGCCACAGGGGTCTCCTCCCTGGGTGCTAGCAGGAGGTACACTCTTTTGCAAGACAAGAGAGACCCCTCCCCTTTCTCTCAGGTCTCTCTGGAAGCCTCCTCCTACCTCCAGGAAAGTTCTTTGAGTTCTCAGGGTGACAAGGCAGCTACATCCATCCTAACCATGGAAAATTTCTACTTAATCACTGTGCCTTTGGGGGTAGATTGTGTTTTCCTCAAATGGCTACAACAGTATTTCTCATTTCACATGATCTTCTACAATGTAATATTGACACTTCCCCCAGGATAAGTGGGGTCTAAGTTCCCTCCACTTGAATCTGGGCAGACTTCTGACTTGCCTATAACCAAGGCAGAAGAAATGATGGGTAGTCATCATCAGAAAAATTCCAGGTCAGAAAAAGGCAACTCGTCTTCTACCTTGATCAAAGGAATTTTTGTGCATGGAGCCTTGAGTTCCCACATAAGAAATATGACTATGGCAATGCTGCTCTGCTGTAGGGAAGCCCAGTGCCAGTGAGTAAAGATGTCTCTAGATGATTCTGGCTGAGCCTTCAAGTCTTCCCAGCTGAGGCACCAGACATTATGGAATGGAATAAAGTTGTCTGCTCTGGGCACTTTCAGAATTTCTGACCCATGAAATCCATGATGCTAATAAAGTTGTTAGTTTTATGTCAGTACATTTGAGGAGGTTTGTATTGCAGCAATAGTAGCTGTTACACTTCTCTAATGGATTTACCCTGAGGGCAGGGTCTACATCTGGTTTTCTGTAAGTAGTACAGTGTTCAGACACGAATATAACATGAACATTAGAACAACTGTTCATTTTCTTGATGAGAAGATAAGAAATTTTCTTGTCCAACTGAATATACAAATGTTTAAGGTTTAAGATGAAACAGTTAATTGTCCACTCATATTTAATCAACATTTGCATATTCACAATCACACATTGTATAACATAATACATGTAGAAATATTGCTTTCTTTCATGCCCACATCTTACAAAACCATTTTATTAAACCCTTGACGCACATCATCAACAATGTCTTAGTCTACTGTTAGGTCTACTTTTTGAATTAACAAACAGATTTCTGGAACACACCATCTTCACAACCATTTATACTGTTTGAGATAAAACACTTTGCAGTTTGTAATGATGCCCCTGAGCATTTTATCCCAGCCACAACTGTGCCTTTATATAACACAGGGCTAGTTTTTATTTCATTGTCTATAGATGTGTATTCATGAGCATCACCAAGTAAGTCATCACCAGTTACTTTATTGCTTTTTAAAATAATCTGCCTTGAAAAGCCTTGTGTATAATGATATCCAACATGCACTTTTGTGAGGGCAGAGCCCACTAATAATCATTAAAACTGTGCAAATTTGCTTCCTTTTAAAAGTCATTCCATTAGGTGACCTCCAAGAGCCTCCAATGCTGGTATTTATTTGAGGTAAATTCAGTAATGTGTCCCGCACTAACATTTTTGTGGTTCAAAGTACATAAGTGAACTATAGTTCTAGTTATGGTGAAAGACTTTGTACAGACTCAAATGTAAGACAAGAGGAATAACTTTTTCAAGAGAAAAAAAAATCACTGTATATTTGGATAGATACTCCTGACAATGCGTGTGGAGTGGAGAGATGATACTTATGGTCCTTCGGGAGTTTGAGCTCTGAGTGGTAAGTAAGATCTCAGATTTATAAGAGGCAACATCTGAGACAGGACCCTGCCAAGAGGAAATCACAATACTCTTGTGGGTAAGAGGCAATGGTAACTCACAACTGCTCTCAGTGGGTTTGGAAGTGTTGTAAAAGGTACCAGTGATGGTAGAAGTAAGAAGTAAGAAGAGCTTGACCAGGTTAGGCAGGCAATGGATTCAGTGCGAACACAAAAGCCCGGGCCTGTTCTTAAATAGGCTGCGTGGCCCTGAGCAAGTTAGTAAAACTCTCTGAGCCTCAGTTTCATTCTCCATTCTGTAAAAGAGTTGTTTGGAAAATAATATGAGAAGACATATAAAGCACAAGAAAAAGTAAATAGCCAGCTGGATAGAGAATTCCTGAAGACACTTGATCAAGGACATCTGTGACCATTGATAACTGGATTGGGGACTGGGGAGCAGGAATCATCTTCACCTTCAGAATTTCTCTTAGAACACGTCATCCCCAACTGTCTGCATTCAAAAAGCATGTTCTCATTTCCCCCCCACAAGAGACAAAGTGTGTTAGAAGGAAAGCAGAATACAGTTGCAAAGTGGTTTATTAGTTGGGGATTATTTCTAAAGGACATTCTCAAAGATCTGTGGATTACGTTTGTCAGAGTGAGACAAAACATGAGGGGTGGAACAAAGAATCTGTTTCCTCTGCTATTGGGAGAAACTGCCACAGATATCCCCAGATAAAACAGGTCTGCTGTCCAGAATTATCAGGCTGGAAAACCACTCTGCTAAATAAAATATTCACCTGGAAAACGAACTCCAGGTCAGGCACTATAGCTCACACCTGTAACCCCAACAATTTGAGAGGCTGAGGTGAGATAATCACTTGAGGCCTGGAGTTTGAGACCAGCCTAAGCAACGCAGTGACATTCTGTCTCAATAATAATAATAATAATAATAATAATAATAAGCTGGGTGTGATGGCACACACCTGTAGTCCCAGTTGCTTGGGAGGCTGAGTCAGAAGGATCACTGGAGCCTAGGAGTTGGAGGTTGCAGTGAGCTAGGATCATGCTATTATAACCCAGCCTGGGTGACAGACCTGTCTAAAACAACAACAAAAAAAGACAAACAAAAAAGAGATGATCTTATCACTACTGGAATAATAAAATGTATTTGTTGCGGCGGCTTAGCCTGTAATCCCGTACCTTGGGAGGCTGCGGTAAGTGGATTGCCTGGCAACTTGGCAAGACCTCTTCTCTACAATAAATAAAAAATTAGCCGGGCATGGTAGCGCGTGCCTGTAGTTCCAGCTACTTGGAAGGCTGAGGCGGAAGGATCACCTGAGCCCAGCAGGTTGAGGCTGCGGTGGCCGGGAGCGGCCACTGCACTCCAGTCTGGGCAACAGAGTGAGACTCCAACTCAAAAAAAAAAAAATGAGCTCCAAACTCTCTCAAGCAAAGGTCTATAAGAAGAAAACACTGAGACATGGAGGATACAAATGACTGACCTGCAGAGAAGCCCCTTCCAAGGAGTCCTGGCTGGCAGGAGTGTAAGGAATCAGGGCTACAAGCTGCTCGCCCTAGGTGCTGCTCGCCCTGTCTCCACCATGGTCACCCTTCTCCAGTGTTCCCCTTCCTCACTCTAATGCAACCTCAATTCAGTGGTTCAAAGACCTTTCCAAGCTTTCTAAAGCACAACCAGAAGGTTACTCAGTTCCGCAAAGTCAGGCATGAAAATACTGTCAATAAGACAAAGCAAAACTAATCACACTGTATGCTATTTTACAAAATAAATAATTTTGTAAGATAAAATACTTGGTTAGCATAGTGACTCATGCCTGTAAGCCTAACACTTTGGGAACCCGAGGTGAGAGGATTGCTTGAACCCAGGAGTTTGAGACCAGACTAGGTCACATAGCAAGACCTTGTCTCTACAAAAAAATTTTAAAATGAGCTGGGTGTGGTGGCACATATCTGTAGTCCCAGCTACTCGGGAGGCCAGAGTGGAAGGATTGCCTGTGCCCAGGAGGTCAAGGCTGCAGTGAGCTTAATCGTGCCACTGCACTCCAGTCTGGGCAACAGAGTGAGAACCTGACTTTAAAAAAAGCAAAAAAGCCGGGCTCGGTGGCTCAGCCTGTAATCCCGCGCCTTTGGGAGGCTGAGGTTAGTGGATTGCCTGAGCCCGTGGGTTCGAGACCCGCCTGGGCAGCAAGACCTCATTTCTACAATAAATCAAAAAATCAGCTAGGCGTGGTAGTGCATGCCTGTAATTCCAGCTACTTGGAAGGCTGAGGTGGAAGGATCGCTGGAGCCCAGCAGGTCGAGGCTGCGGTGGCTGGGAGCGGCCACTGCACTCCAGTCTGGGTGACAGAGTGAGACTCCAACTCAAAAAATAATAATAATAATAATTTATTTTTTATAAATAAATTCCCAATTTTGGGGGGAAGTCCCTTCTCATGTTACTTCACGCTTGCGCAGATAAGTAGACATGAGATTACACATGTACTTCTGTTAGGGAATGCTGAATTCCCTTTTGCAGAGGCTGTACAGTATTACACACTCATCTGTAAAATAAAGTTCTGATTTACCTTTTGAAAGTTTTGCTCATTTTAATGTTTCCTTCTGAGTTATTTTGTGGGTCTCATGTTTTTGTAGTAGACATATTTATAGAGGGAATGTTCAGAGGGTGTATCCTCACCACTACAAAAAAAAAATCAGAGCATTTCATTTCACCCCCTGTAATTATCAGTTTAGGGTACAGACAGCAGGTGCCTGACTTTAGAAGAGCTAGACAACTTTGGGAGATTTTACTTATTAAGAAAAATGACCCAACCAGACCCTCGAGAAAACAGAAAATTAAGTGAGCAGAGAAAGACTTCCAGGTTCTAAAGTAGGAACACAGACAAAATGCACCAAGAAGAATAAGAAAATTGACTGCAGCAAAATATTGTGTAGATTTTTTAGCAAAGAGCTTAGAAGTGCAGTTTGGACCTGACTGTAGAAACCCTTAAAACCCAGGAAGGAACATCTAGCCTTTATATTTTAGGCTCTATGAAGAGTGATCATGTGTCCTGGTTTTCCCAGGATAGTCCTGGCTTATTCCTGTTGTCCCAGCATCTCTGTCACTCTCAAGAGACTCAATGTAGATGACAAATAAATATAGTCAGCTGTTCTAGCTATAGGGACCACCAAAAATCTGTAGTTGAGAGAGAGGTGACAAACACAGTGTTTTAATAAAACAAATCCAAGTTCTTGAGTACACAGAATGGATGAGCGGAGCGAGGTTGCAGACAGGGAGAGTTAGGACATCCCCGGGCAGGGTAGCAGGAATGCAGAGCAGGAGAAAGGGTGGTCAGCCTGACTGCTCCAACCAGATCAGAACAGGGTAATTTATTTAACCTCTCTGGGGCTGCCATTACCTTATATATAAAAAGTAGATAATGAATTGGCCGAAAAAGGGTTTTCCGAGTTCTAATACTCCAGGGTTCAAGAGATTATTGTTACAAGCTAGGGACAGGGACAGATGGAAGAATGGAAAGGGACAAAGATGAAGTGATAATGAAGGAGGGGGAGCAGTCAGAAGGACTGTGACCTAGAGACAAGGACAGCAGAGTTGCCACCACTGACGTATGGAAGACCATTGAACTGCACTGTGAGACACGCCACGGACTCAGTCTTAATACATGCTGTATGCGAGATGACCGCAGGGCATTGAAGGGTACCTGAAAGATACATACAGAAGTACGCAATGTCCATTTCCAAGCCAAAAGAAAATGAGAACTGGGATGGACGACACTTAGAGACTTCTGGCAAATGGCCTCAGTGAAGGCTGATAGTCACTCATAGTAATCAGGTGTAATCAAGAAAGATGGGAGGGGTAGGGAGACAACAGGTGAGTAAACAAAGGTGGGGAGGGTCTGCATTTCACAGCAGGCCACCTGGGAAAGAAGGGCAGGTTTTTAATGTCAAGGCCAGTTGACAGCCCTAGTCTTTATCTCCAAAGGCTCTGAAGGAAATCTTCTGCTCTTACTTGGGTTGTAGCTAAGGAAAACCCGTGACTTCCTGGATGGCTTGGGCTCCAAGAAAATATTGTGTCCATTGCTTTAGATTTGTTTCCTCCAGTGGAAAAAAAAAAGAAAAGAGGATTTGCAGCCAGAACTCCTCACTATTGGGAGGATCTTTGGTTAAAGAATTTGGGTTGGAGGTGGGGTGTCAGTTCTTCACCATACCATAGGATTGGCTCCCTGGGCTGCCCAAGTTGCCAGAGTTCCCTACCCTGGAGTCCCATGTGGCTAGGTCTCAAAAGATCATCAAAGACCATCTGTGCCAGACCAGCCCAATGCAGCTATAATTTATGTTTACTAGAAACTGAACTTTAAAATAATTTCTTGTACAACTGATGCATTAGTGCCTGCTTGGGGCAGATAATACTGGGGAGTTAAAAGATTCCCCTGTCCTCAGCTTCCACCACTTTTTTGTAATGAGACCAAAAACAAATAAGGAAACCACCGATAGGCCAGCTGTACTATACCACAAGGCGAAAGTTAAAATATTATCATTGTGCTCAAGTTGAAAGATTGGAAAACAGCTTTTGGTCCTCTTTTGAATGTTTATGCACAACTTTTTCTTGTTAAGAAAATACATTTTCAATCGACTAACACTAACCCCATGTGAGAATGACTCATTAAATTCCAGGCTTATTAGAGATAAAGTGTTCTCATTTTGTCACATGGTTCTGTGATTCTGAAATAGATTGAGAAGTCATCTGGGGCTTGAGGGCAGAGATACGTCTCATTCATTCACCCAAAAACTTCTGACACACCCATGGCATTTAAAGCAAGTTTATGACATGGCAGTACTTAAGTGTGTCTAAGGCATACTTGCACCCAAAGGTGAAAGCTCCCTGTAGCATCACACCTAGGTGTTAACAGGAAGTAAACAAAAAAGAAAAAAGACACTGTTACAAGCCAAACTGTTCTGTCTGAGAAATGTCCGCCCTGGCTCTCAGGAACTTAAAATATCAAAGGGAAGGTAAATTGGATTAAGTTACATTTGGAAGAGAGTTCCTGTAACTTCTGATTGCATGTAATGGTATTAAACTAAATCAGTTTCTAGAAAAATCGTTTTTGCATACCACAAGTTGCACCAATAGAGTCTGTCCTTACAGAAGATATACCTCAGTAAGGGACTGAGACGAATGCCACCTACAAAAAGAGAAGTGTCAGTAAATCAGCCCAGATCCCCACAATTTTCCACAAAAAAAGAATGTATAAGAGGTGGGAAGAGGGGATAAATCATGGCTGTTCATAACAAGCTTAGGCAACAGAGTGAAACCCTGAGGCAAAAAAAAAAAAAAGAAAGAAAAAAGAAAATAAATATTACTGAATTGTAAAGAAGTTCAGGCAAAAAAGCATAGAATATGGTATTCCATGTATGTTATTAGACATAAACAAGCAGGAAGCATCTTAAAATTTAACAGGAAATTGGAGTTCCTTGCCTAAAACAGCTAATTATTTGTAAAGTGCCTTTACATTATTTGAGTCATGCTATAGAATTCATGAAAGTCGCATGTCTTCTGTACAGTCCTAAATCAGAAGCCTCTGTTGGTGTTGCCTGGTTCCCTGAGACACGTACTCCTTACGTTGATAAAGCATAACTAGGTCATCTGTAACATTTCAGGATACAAAGGAATGCTAACTCTCTTATAGAATTATCAAAGAAGAAAATTTTGGTCATCTGAAGATCAGAAGAAAGCCCTTCTGATCCAATAAATCTCCTACCTAATTTTGGTAATGGCTATATAATTTCATTTGTGCAATGCAGATAAAAATATATTATTAAAATATATCAATAAAGGTGATGATGTAAGAGCTACAAATGGCTGTTCCTGCTATCTTTCTTTCGTCACAGAGAATGCCATGACGCTGTGCCTGTTCACAGAAATCTCAGCTAAGTAGTATTCCTGGTGGTGAACAAAAGCGAATATAATAGACAACATA
Organism: Carlito syrichta; assembly: GCF_000164805.1. Taxonomy (NCBI): domain Eukaryota; kingdom Metazoa; phylum Chordata; class Mammalia; order Primates; family Tarsiidae; genus Carlito; species Carlito syrichta. The sequence goes on from NW_007248878.1 coordinate 115,720, forward strand.
GTGCAGATGAGCAATAAAATCATTAATCCTAATAAGGTTAAGTCGGTAAGATCTTAGCAACACAGATATATTTAGAAGACTTATACTCTTCACCAGGCAAGGAAGTTGAAGAAAAGGTCATTCTTTTCTGTGCTTTACAACTAAAAGTGCTACTTGTTTACATTTACATTTCTAATTTTTTAAATGGAATTGATTATTAGTATTCATGTCACTAACATTCCTGAGATAGCACTCCTATTTTTTCTGTATAAGTGAAAAATATCACAAAAGTAAATGTAATACCTGTATATTTTTATTTGGCTATTTATTGCATAATATCTTTCCCATTGGAGTGGCTATTAAGTATAAATTGGTCTCTGGAAGCTGTAAGATACACATGGATGAATAAAATACTCTCCCTATATTCAAAGGACTTATAATCAAGCAAGGAAAAGAAACGGCTGAGAGCTGAAAGGCCATAGGACCAACCTAGGAGGTTGTGGTGATTAATTTTAGGGGTCAACGTGCCTAAATTAAGGAACACCTAGAAACTTAGTAAAAAATTATTTGGGATGTGTCTGCAAGAGTGTTTCTAGAGAAGACTGATGGGTGAATCTGAGTGAAGTAGGTGGGGAAGACCTGGCCTCAATGTGGGCGGGAGACATCCAATCTGCTGGGGGTTCAGAGAGAACAAAGACGGAGAAAAGACAAGTGTGTGGATCTGTCTATTGGACATGAGATACACTCTTCCTCTCCTGTCCCTGGACAACAACTCCAGGCTCCCTGACCTTTAGACTCCAGGACTTACATTAGGGGCCCCTCAGAGTCTCAGACCTTTGGCCTCAAACTGAGAGTTACATCATTGGCTTCCCTGAGTCTGAAGCCTTCAGACTTGGACGGAACCAAGCTACCAGCATCCCATGGCCTCCAGCTTGCAGACAGCCTGGGTGGGACTTCTCAGCCTCCATAATTGTGAGAGCCAATCCTCCCAATAGACTCTCTCATTCGTTTCTCTCTCACGCTCTCTCTCTCTCTCTCTATATATATATATATGTACATATGTATGTACATATATAATATATTAAAATATATTTTAAATATGTATATTATATTAAAATATATAAATATATTTAAATATATAAATATATTTATAATAATGTAAATATATTATAAATGCACAGTGGCTCACACTTGTAATCCCAGCATTCAGGGAAGGATTGCTTGAGCCTAAGAATTCCAGACCAGCCCAGGCAACATAGACTTCATTTCTACAAGAAATATAAAAATTAGCCGAGCATGGTGTTGCACACCTGTAGTCCCAGCTACTCAGAAGGCTGAGACAGATACAGTCACCTGAGCCCGTGACTGTATCACTGCACTCCAGCATGGGTAACAGAGACCCCAACTCAAAAAAAATGCAGGAGGTAGAAGAAGAAATCATTTTTGACTACCAGAATCATGCAATTTCTCGAGGAGGAAGTAACGTGATCTGGAAAGAGAACAGAGAGTTCTGGTGATGGGAGAGGGCACACAGGGCACAGGAATGGCACGACAGAGACACTGAATTCCAAACCTGGCTCATCCACAGAGACATATGGCCAGAGGTTAAATCATGAAGCATTCAGAGTCCAGCCCCCAACTTCCTGGTGTGTGTCTCTCAAAGATTTGTATGTACAACAAATGCCCCAACAGATTCTTCTGAGGGTTCAGATTTGAGAGGTGCTAGACAAAGAGATGAGAGTAAGAATCGACAGGAAATATTCAGCGCATAAGAGGCGAGGAAGACCACCTGAGACCCTGAAGTGCCAGGCCTAAGAGTGTGGGCACTGCTGAAGGCCTGTGGGCAGGGCAATCACATGATCAGAACCGTGTTTCAGGGAATGACACCTGGCAGTGGTCCAAGAGGCAGGCCTGATGGAGAGACTCCTAGCAGGAAATCTATCACGAGTCACGAGGACGGTAATGGCAATCTGGGTAAGATGTAGGGTCTGATCTAAGGTTACAGCAGCAGAAGTGAAGAGGAAGAAATGAAACAGACAACAAGGGCAGACGTGGGTAATGAACTGGAGGCCGACTGAAAACACGGATTGGCAGAGAAGCAGGCTGAAGGTAGGTCTGACTGTAATACCCGGTGTCCCAGGTGGCCAAGCTAGTGCACAGATGTCACTTCTTCCTGCTATTGCCACCAGCCACTGGGACCACTGCCTGCTCTAGAACCTTCTCTCCAGACTCTCTGGACCTCGCCTTCAGTTGCCTGGTCAGACATGGTCCTATCTCCCACACCAATCAGATCCAATGTCTTTGCCTTGCTACAATGAACAAGGTCTGGCTTCCAAGTTCCAGATGTCTCCCACCCCCCCTCATACCCACTGTGAACCAGTTAACCTCTGAGCTCTGCGCTTTTTTTTATTTTGAATTAGAGTCTCACTCTGTCACCCAGGCATGCTTATGGCCACCCCAGCGTTGACCTGTTGGACTCAGGTGATCCTTCCACCTCAACCTTCCAAGCAGCTGGAACTACAGGCATTCATTACCATGGCTGGCTAATTTTTTGATCTATTGTAGAGATGAGGTCTCACCAAGCTGCCCAAGCTGTTCTTGAACCCGTGGGCTCAGGCAATCCCCTCACCTCGGCCTCCCAAAGTGCTGAGATTATAAGCTTGAGCCACTGCACACGGCCGAGCTCTGCTTCTACAAACACAGGTGGACTGGCACTCTTAGACATCAGCACCTGGACAAAGCAGAGAAAGCACAAGGTTCCACATACAATAACACTTTTTCTAGAAAAGTGACGTCTCTGATGAGAACAAAGACAAAAACAGTGTAATACCGACCACCTGAGGATAAAGAGCAGAGAGGGCTTTTGGTTTGTTTGATTTGTGTTTTGCTTTGTTTTGTCTTTAATTGGGAAGCAAAGCCACGGAAAGGGAAGGCTGGCTGAGGAAACAGCAGAACAGCGTCAATGCTCCTGTCCCCATGGACAGGCTAGACGATGGAGGTCGAGACTGGCTGTGAAAAGGTCAGGGCTTGTATGATGCACCATCGGGGCAGTGACACCTTTTGCTTGTTTTGTTTTGTTTTCCGTAACCCAGGGGCTGAAAATCTTTGTAAGGGGGAAGCACAAGCAAATTCTGGCCTCTTCTTGGCCACCACACAGATGCTGCACAATGCCAGGGTTCCAGGGTAGTTTCTGGCAGACTGAGCTCAGGAAGCAGGTCAGGCTGTCTGTGAGCAGAAGGCTGCAGGAAACATGTAGTCATGTGGGTACTTGCTTCTGGGGAGGATGTGGGACAGCAAGTTTCATAAATGATGAAGAGGGGTGGAAGGAGACAGCATAGCAGGCCTATATGTCACATGTTGCAGGAAGGAGGTGCCTATTCTGGCATCTTTGGGTGACCATGTGATTGCATAAATATCAGCAATATTTGAAACAGAAGCTGTGCCTCAGATCTCTACTTCCCAAGCTCCAGTTACACCAAACTGCTCTCTCTGCTCTTAATCTCTACACTCTCCGTTTCTTCTTCCTGAACTTCCCCCCAAACCCCTTTAACCTGGTGAAATCCAAATTCATCTTTCAAACCCTGGCAAAGATGTCGCTACTTCCATGAAATACTTTCTGACACTCCCAGACACGTCTCCTCTGGTCTTACACAGCATGAGGCACACACCCCCATCATGACCCACACATGATGCAAGATATTTACTGCTATGGGCTGAGTGTTTGTGCCCTCCCCAGCCACTCAGATCTGTATGTTGAAATCCTCACCCTCCCCCCGCCACCCCAGGTGATGATGGTATTAGGAGTTAAGGACCTTAGGAGGTGATTAGGGTTTGGAGGTAGAGCCCTCATGAATAGGACTAGTGCCCTTACATAAGAGGCCCCAGTCTGGGCACGGTGACTCCCTCCTGTAATACCAGCACTTTGAGAAGCTGAGGAGGGCCGGTTGCTTGAGCCCAGGGGTTTGTAACCAACCTAGGCAACACAGCAAGATCTTGTCTCTACAAAAAATTCAAAAAAACAAAATTAGCCAGGTATGGTGGCACACCTGTAGTCTCAGTTACTTGGGATGCTGAGAAAAATCACCTGAGCCCAGGAGGGTGAGGCTGCTGTGAGCTGTGATCATCATGATCATGCCATTGCACTCCAGCTTGGGCAACAGAGTGAAACCCTGACTCAAAAAAAAAAAAAAAAGCAGGGGAGCCTCAGAGAGCTCCCTTATTCCTTCCCCCATGTGAGGTTACAGTGAGAAGGCACCATCAAGGAGGGTAGGTCCTCATCAGACTGGATCTGCCAGTGCCTTGATGTTGGAATTTCCAGCCTCCAGAACTGCAAGAAATAAACTGTTATTGTTTATAAGCCACCTAGTCTATGGTATTCTGTTACAATAGCCTGAATGGACTAAGACATTACTTAAGTCACGTGAGTTATTTTTCAGCCACGGATGTACCTGATTTACCTTTGACTCCACAGCTCCTGTAAGCCATAGCTCAATGGCCCCTGTGATCCATAGACATCCAACTCACCACTTACTAACAAGAAGACCAATGAATAGAAACTATGCCAATAGTGACCTTATATTGACCTTTCACTTCTACAAACTTGGAAGAAGCTCTGATGGTCTTCCAGAAGCCTCTTCTGCTTTAGCAATTACCAGCAAGTAAGTTCCCTCTGAGACTGGCTGCTCCATGCCAGTGCCCACCTCCCCCTACTTCTTGGGGGTGTGTGGACCAGGACCAGGAAAGGGACAAGGGAACTCTGGGAATATCTCTACTGCTGCCTGAGGCAAGAAGTCATTCTCTCCATGCAGCCTAAATCCCACAAGATGATCTCACTGTGGGTGTCACCACAGCCTCTTCCATAAGGCAAGGAAAAGTCGTTCTACGCTAGGAGTCTTCCTCTGCATGTTACCAAGGCCTTGCCAAGTGCTCCACAGTTGATGGCTGAATGAAACAGCACTTTTTATTAGCTGTTCTTACCTCACCCGTAGCACCTTCCTAATGGAAAAAGAGATGAAGATGGCATTAAAGTGTTCATTTTGTGTATGCGCACAGAGCCCACATGATCAGAGGCCAAGCAGTAAAGGTTTCAATAAGGAAATCTCTGAAATGTAATTGAAGCATTTCCACAAGTTGAGAGATGCAGGAGGGTCGAGCATTCCCAGCATTGCAAAGGTTTGGAGATGAGACAGTAGAAAGTGAGCACAGGGAGACGACAAGTACACTTCCCACCGGAGAGGCAACATCGATCCTGGAATCTGCTCAGGCTCTGATGCCAGGAATCCACTACCATCTGTGTGACTTGGCGAAGTCCCTTAAACTTTCTGAGCCTTAGCTTTGTCATCAGTAAAATAATTGCCTTCTCACTGTAACCTCACATGAGGGAAGGGATGAGAGAGCTCTTTGGGGCCTCTTTTTTGTTGTTGTTTGCTAGTTTTTTGAATCATGGTCTCACTCTGTTGCCCAGGCTGGAATGCAGTGGCATGATCATAATGATCACGGTCATGGCAGCCTCAACCTCCTGGGCTCAGGTGATCCCCTCAGCCTCCTAAGTAGCTGGGACTACAGGCGTGCCACTGCACTCTGCTAATTTTGTTTTTTGATTTTTTGTAGAGCCAAGGTCTTGCCATGTTGCCCAGGTTGGTCATGAACTCCTGGGTTCAATATCTAATATCTTGAAGAGTTGTTCTAAGAACATAGGATACATGTAAAAGATGTGGTTTTTAAAAATAGAATATATGATGATGATGATATAAGCTCCTTGAAGACTATTTCCTACTCCCCCACTGAGACCTGTCATCTTGTTTTGCCCCAATACAACAGATAATAAGAAGGTGTTGACTTAAATGTATCACCTTGCCACTTTATTTCTTACATTGTTGCTTGGCTTTTGTTTTCCTCTTTAAAGAATTGTTCACTACATTTTGTTAGCCTGATTAGACATTGAAGAATGACCTTTGACACTGGATGCATGAAACACAGATCCTATTCACCATGAATTTATCAGAGACAACCTGACAAAAGCATAGTCAATTGTAATACATTATAAAGTAGTAAAAGTCCCATAAGAGAAGAAGTTCTATGAGGCTAGTCTAAGATAAAATGGGTAGGATTTTAATAAGCACAGAAGAAGGGTAGACAGAGGGTATTACAAATAGAGTATGGAAGAAAAGAGATCAATACAGGAAAGTGTGGCACATGTTCAAGAAACCATGAGTAATCTGACCTGGCCAGTATGCACAGGAAATTGAAGACATGGCCTGAAAAATAGTGTAAAATCAAACTGAGAAAGACATAAGGTCAAAACGAAGATTTAGTACTTATGAGCAATGGACAGCCATGAATGGCATAGCCTGGGATCACAGAATTTAAGACCTAGAAGGTTTACATAGAGGGAGAGCACACTCCCTCCCCAAAAAGGGCAGGAAACCAAGGCCAGGGGAAGTTAACTCGCTCAAGGTTACACTGTTTATTATGGGCAGAATTGGAATGAAAACTCCAGTTTCCCGATTATCAGTTAGGATTCGTAAGCCCCATACCGGGGAGATGACAATACAGTATATGGCAAGCACACGCCCTTACTCCTCATCCAAGGAGTCCAGACCCTGCCTCACCATCGTCAACATAGTGTTCCAATATCTGGAGAAAGGGGGCGCGTTTCCTAGAGGTGAAACCTATCAGCCATCATGCCCACAGCCCAGCTGCCTGCCCATAAAAATGCTTGTTTTGAAATTCTTTCAGAGAATAGCAGAGATGACTGAGGGAGGGAGGATTCAGTCTCCTACCAGAGTCCCTTGGTTAGTGCATCCCTCTGTGTGGGAGGCGAATTGTGTCCTTCATAGTCTCACACACTCTGTCCCCAGACAATGAGAGAGGTTAACCACGACCACCTCTGTTCTTACTGCCACCTTCTCTGCCCATCAAAACTACAACTGAAAAGGAGAAGGGGAAGTCCCAGACTCGGAAGTGAGAGCCCAAGAGCATAAATAAGTAAACACACCACTTACGATGATGATGAGGAAAGGAGAAAGTGGGTGTGGGGAGAGAAAATAATATAATAGCCCAGAGTCTTAAAATTAAGCACCATTCAATGTTTCCTTTTTAGTTTAAAAACCACTAAATAAAAAATGAAGAAAAAAAATGCAGGAAGTTCCCTCCTTAGTGTTAACAATAGAACAATCCTGTGTGCTGCTACATAGGCAACTTCTTTTTAAAAAGTGAGGCACTGAATGTTCAGATTTGCCAGATCCTGACTGGTAGTTTGACCTGGGTGCACTGTGACATCTAAAAATAGATCCGTGATCTAGATAAACTGTAATTAACTTCAGACTTATTTAAATTTTGTATTCAACACTGAAAGGATATTCTGGCAAGAACCTTAACAATAAATGTGGGAATTTGGGATTCTCTTCCCCCTGTGGCCTTGAGGTTTTGCGAAATTCTTCTTGTCTCTCTGTTCTAATTTGCTTTCCTCTGACAAGTGATAACACCTATCTGCCCATACTTTGCAAGCAAACTTCTGGAGTATTTTAAGACCCTTCTTATTCGGAATCTGTATAACATAAAGTAAAATTATGTCACTTATACATACTAAAACTATCTACTTCCTGATACACGGGTGTATTAAAATCTGAATTTAAAAATAGGCAAATTAAGATACTGTTATATAAAATGTTTTACTTGTTTATCCAAAGAATTTCTCATAGAATCTCTTTAAAAAAAATTTTTTAAAGGTTATTTTTATGTGTGTGCATTTTAAATGATTCAACTTAGAAAACTCTGGTGAACAATTTTCAGTATTAGACCTGTGACCCAAAGTGACGTGCACCTGTGTTAGGTGGACTCCAGAGGTTCCAGAATGCCAGGGAGAGGATTTGTTCTATGAAAATGAGACATAAGAACAAAAGAATTTGCATATTTTTTAAGGTTGCTTTTTTGTTCTTGGAGTTTCTCCATAATATATTTTTTTTAAAGTTCCATTTCCTGGAAAGTAATTTCCTCTCCACGTCATATTTTGAAAACTTAGTAATTAATTGAATAGATTAAAATGAAATTCTAATTAACTAAGCTGCCTCACAGAAAACACAAAATACGTCCCTCAGTGATATTTATTTGTGTGTGTATTTGTTAACTATATAAGTAATAAAGGTTTTAAGAAAAATCAGTTTGTTTCCCTGCATGTGGGAATATTTTTTAACATGTGTGGAAGGTTTGAAGTTCATTTCCAAGAAAAAAAAATGATCATAAAATAAAAAGGCAAGTATCCACCCTGACAACCATAATTACTGCTTTCCTCATAGAAATGCCATCTGAATCTTTCACTTTTCTTTCATTTTTTTTTCAGAAAGAAACTCAGCATGGTACATTCTTCCAGACTACAATCAAAGAATATCACTTCAAGATTTTAGCACCTAAACTTATACCTTTCTTTATCCAAATCTGCTCTTAATTAATGTAGATAACTAATGTAAATTGCAATGCTTTCTGAATATAATAGGTTTGGTATTCTATTTAAAGGGTCTACCCACTTGAACATAGCTCTGCAGAGTTTTAGAAAAAAGACATGTAGAAAGTACTGAGGCTCATTCTGCTTCTACCAAGACAAACTGCTGAATGCCTTAAGGTTGCTGCACAATTTCACATAAATGGGCTGCACAATTTCACATAAATGCGGCTGTGACAACAGAACCAGCTGTACGCAGAGGGCAACTGTAATTAACTGTGCAGCTCTCATTGCCCTTCGAGTTAAGATGGGGTCTCTGATTATTTGCACTTAAAATTTTTACTCTCAACAATGTCAAAGAGATAGTTTTACATAGACACAACGGCATAGTCTTTGGTTGCTGGAAGTTTTCTATCTGCCTTCTAAAGTCTGTGGTAAGGACTCTGACTAAACAGAAAGATATATATAGAGAGAGATAATTTTTTTTCCATTTATTTTTTTATTTTAGAGACAGTGTCTTGCTATGTTACCCAGGCTGGTCTTGAACTCCTGGCCTCAGGCAATCTTCACAACTCAGCTTCCAGAGTAGCTGGTATTGGTGAGCTACCACACCCAGCTCAAACATATATGTCCTATAGAGGCAGCTTGTCTAGGTTCCATGCCTGCTGCTGTCGCTTGTAAGTTAAGTGACATGGGGGCAAGTCACTTAACTACAAAGAGAATTACATGAGTTATATTATCATAAGGTGGTTGTGAGGATTAAATGAGTTCTATGAATGCATTTGTATATAGAGCCTTTAGGATAATACCTTGCACACAGTAAACACTGTGTGTTTGATATGATTATTGTGATCCATATTTTATGTATCTGGCATGAGATCTTTAGGGAATTAGTGATTTGTTTCCTTTTTTGTTTCTTTTTTTTGACTTGGAGTCTCATTCTGTGGCCCAGACTGGAGTGCAGTGGCACACTCAGGGCTCCCCACAGTCTTGACCTTCTGGGTTCAGGTTGTCCTTCTGCCTCAGTAGTCTCTCTAGTAGTGCACTACTATACCCAGTTGATTTTTTTTTTTTATAGAGATGAGGTCTTGCTATTTTGCCCAGGCTGGCCTTGAACTCCCAAGCTCAAGCAATCCTCACACCTCGGCCACCCAAAGTGCTAGGATTACAGGTGTGAGTCACTGCACCCAGCCTGAATTTATTTTTAAGTTGCTTCAGTGGATGGTGACTCTCCCCTTGGCATAAATTTTGGGAGAAGGGGGATTTCTGTTTGTTTGTTTGTTTGTTTGTTTACCTCTCAAATCAAGATCATGTTTGTCACTCAGCAAATGGGAAAACATGAGGCCCTGTTTCCTCTCCTGGACAAGTTCCTTCAGGACCTGCTCCCTTGCAGTCTCTCCTACCCTTTCTCCCTCCCCTCCTGTCCAGCATTGCCATTTCCTTCCCAGTGTAAGCTCTTACTATGATCATAAAGTTCCTGAACTACCCCATGTTTCCAGGCTTCCCCAATGGCTGGTCTGGTAGACTCCTCTTATTTTTTTTTTTAGTTGGAGTCTCATTCTTGTCGCCCAGGCAGGAGTGCAGTGGCATGCTCACGGCCAACACAGCCTCGACCTGCTGGGCTTAGGCGATCCTTCCACCTCAGCTTCCACTCTTCATTTTTCAAAAGTTGGCTCAAGTATCACTCCTTCCTTTTCTGACACCCCTCACCCCACCTTTGCATCACTATCATGCTGCTCTTTTTTTGATGCTACAATTTGTTCTTCATATTTGTGTCCTCCAAGTGGCTATAAATCTCCCAGGGGTAGAATGCATTTTAACTTTTTTTCCATACACACAGCACACAGTAAAATAACTGGCATCTAGCAGGTATTCAATAAATAATTGTTTGAAAAATATATAGTTTCTTCTACCTGCCCAAGATGAACTTTCTCCCTCAGATTGTCATTCAGTTATGACACTGCAATCTTTTTCACCATCAAGCATTTAAGACAGGGATGCTGATTCAATAGCTAATTCAATAGCCCCTACCTGTCTCGCCCAAGAGATGGGATCAATACTCATTCTGCTTTTGAAATGAGATACAGGACAGGAAGTGAAGAGGTGAAGGGAAATCAGGCACCAGTGTCTCTTCAGAGAGTTCCTAGAAAGAATATCTCATCCTCCTTTTCAGAGAAGCAGAGCCTTTTGGGAGCCAGGCTCAGGGGACAGTATAACCCAGGAGCCTCCCTAGGGTGGGGAGGTTGTGCCCTCAGCCTGCACTAAGGGAGACCAAGGTGGACAGGATTGTCCAGAAGCCAAACCCCAAACCCAGTCAGTCAACCCATCCAGCAGGGTCATCAGTGGTAAAAGGCTGGCTGCCTGGGGACTGGATTTGGCTCACAGATATATTTTATTTGGCTCACAGGGTCTTGAAAAATGAGTTCGTTGCCAATGTTTAAAAATTAGGAGACTGTACATTTGAAAATCTAGATTTTTGGTTTAACTTTTGGAAGTGCTGGCAACAAAGGGTCCCTCTCGCTGGCAGGAGGTTGCTGCAGGAGGGAAGTGGTGCTGCTCTCTCTAGGTTGGGGCATGTGCTCTGCAGTTTCCCATACTTCACCTCACTCAGTTACTTGAATGGCCTGGGCGCTATACAACTGATTCTCTTACTGATCTTGTGCTAGGATCAGTAAGAGAATCCAAGTATTGATACAAGGAGATGGGATCTGGAGGAATCAGACCAGGATGTGGGAAGAAGCCCTGAACTAATGAGACAAGGACTTTTTATAAGATCTTTGTGACTTAGGCTAAGGTAGGGAGGTGTCACAAAGGACAATGCCAAGTGAAGGCTAGAACTAATGATTTTAAGAATTAATGTGCATGGAAGCTAGAGCAGATGGCTTTTCATTGTGTGTATATATAAATATAAATTTATTTCTTCATCCAGGACCTCTCTTCTGAACTCCAGATCCATATATCCAACTGTCCCATCAACATGTCTAATGAATGTGTCAAGCCGAACATGTCCAATGGAACCACGAATGGTCCCCCCAAACTTGCTCCTCCTGCCCTCTTTTCCATCTCCATGAATGCACCTCCATCTGTTCTTCCAGTTGCTCAGGCCAACAACTTTATAGGATCACCCCTGACTCCACCTTCTCTCACCCCCACATCCAGACCACCAGCAAATCCCATTCTAGCTCTACTTTCTAAACCTCCTCAAAATTCAACACATCTCATCAGCCCCACTGACGTCACTCTGGCCAGAGTCAGCATCTCTTTTTTTGGATTATTGGAACAGCCCCATAAATGCTGCGTCCAATTCTGTCCAGGCCCCCTGTAGTCCATTTTCAGCACAGAGACCATAACAATCCTGTGGAAATATAAGTCAGATCACATCACTGCCCGGCTCAGCACTTTCCAGTGATTTCCCAGGCACCCAGACCAACAGAGCCCCTGCCCCTGCCATGACCTACAGTATCCCCCATGATCTTCAAACCACCCTCCACTCACACACACCAACTTCCTTCTCACTTCTCCCCACCTTGCTTATTTGGCTCCAGCCACACTGGCCTTCCTGCTGTTCTCTGAACACTACAGGCGTGTTCCGTCTGAGGGTCTTTGTCCTGGCTCTTCCCCTCCCTAGAAATCCACAAAATAGCCCCTTCATTTTCTTCAAACTCTGCTAAAAAGTCTCCATCTTGGGGAGACCCTCTGTGATCACCTTATCTTAAACTCAGCCCTTCTGAATACTGTACTTCCCCGTATTTGCCCTATTTTTTTCTTCTCTAAATTTTACCTATTTTTATTTATCTGTCACCCCTAGCTGGAATATAAACACCTTAAAGTTATATTTTAATACCTTTTGTTAACTACCATATCTTCAGAGCTTAGAAGAATCCTTGGTACACAGCTGACGATCAATAATTGTTAAATAAATGAATACACATATATTCTATACAAAGTCTACATATATTTTATATTTTAGGATCATATTCACATATGATCATTCCCCATGGGAAAAAAAATTAGTGGTTTGCCTGACAACATTAAGTCCTAAAGTTTTAATTTCAAAACGAGTGAATATTAAAGTGTGAGTCAATTTCAAAGATGTGGAATCAACCTAAGTGCCCATAAATTTATCAGTGGATAGTGAAAATGTGGTATTATACACCATGGAATACTATTCAGCTATCAAAAGGAATGAAATAATGTCTTTTGCGGCAACTTGGATGGAATTGGAGTACATCATCCTAAGCGAACTAACAGAGGAACAGAAAACCAAACACTGTGTGTTCTCACTTATAAATGGGAGCTAAACTAAGGATCTGCAAAGGCATAGAGAATGCTCTAAGGGGTACTGGAGACTCAGAAGAGGGAGGGGAGGAAGGGGTGGAGTGATGAAAAATCACCTGTCAGATACAATATGCACAGGTTGGGGTGAAGGGTACACTTAAAGCTCAGACCTCTTCACCACTATACAATGCAACCATGTAACCAGAAACTACTTGTCCCTCCTAAAACCATTGAAATAAAGAAAACAAATAAATAGAGCGTGAGTGACAGAGACTCAAATGATGGTGTGAAAGAGATTTAGACAACCATACAACGCAAAGCTTTGTTGTGCACTAGGAAAGATCAGCTCTGCTCCTTTTAGACTTCCTGGTCCCTTGGAAGGATGTACAGAGGGTGACACTGTGGCTAGAATGTTTCATGTGTAAGACGTGTCCACTCTGCACCACATCTTATCCAGCCTCTTGTCTGTCCCACTGGTCTCTGACCAGCATCTCTTGCTTCTCTGATGTTGGAACCTGTTTGTCTGGCCCTGAGGCCTCCGGCCCCATTACCTAATATTCTGGCTCAGCACTGATCTTCTGCTCCGGGCTCAACTTTGCAACCTGCTTTCCTGTCTGCTTAAACCTGGGGGGTAGATGTTGAACAGAAAGGGACCCAGAAAAGTTTCTGGCAACCGGCACTTGCTACACTGAGATGTTTTTATTTTCTCCTTTCTCTTTTCCACCAGACTTTTGGAATTATCCAGGAAAAAAAAAAAGTATCAAGTTTTGTGATGACTTCTAACTACAAGGACATAAAGTTGAAATCTTCAGAACAGCTCTAGACAAATACATGCTGAAAAGGTATGTCATGTTCGTCCAAAAATGCGGTGTGAAGCACACTTTAAAAGGCATGGGCTAAGGAGTTACTGAAACAGTCAGGAATTCGATGAGGAATTTACAGACCTGCAAAGGCAAGGCACTGAGCCTGGAAATCTACCATTTCTATCAACTTTCCCCCTGAGCCAAGAGTGAGATAAGACATGCTAATTCTGATCACATTGAAGCACTATAATAAAAAATGGGCCATCTTGGGGTACAAAGGTTTCTCTGGCTCCAAAACTGAGTGGGGCTTAAGCCTTGGTTTGAAGGTCTTTAGCAAAGAAAGTCCTTAGGCTGGTGCTGTCATCCTTGACACCTCATGGTAGGCAGAATAATGGCTCCCAAAATGTTCACCCCCTGACCCCTGGAACTTCAGATATATGCAGCTTTATATGGCAAATGAGACTTTGCAGGTGTGATTAAGTTAAAGATTTTTAGGGAGAAGAGTATCCTGGATTACTTGGGTGGGCCTAATGTCATCACAAGAGTCTTTATAAGAGGGAGGGAGGAGAGTCAGGAGATGTAATACTGGAAGCAGAGGTCAGAGTGATACAGTGACAGGAGCCAAGAAACCTGGGCAGCCTCTAGAAGCTGGAAAAGGGCCGGGCTCGGTGGCTCAGCCTGTAATCCCGTGCCTTTGGGAGGCTGAGGTGAGTGGATTGCCTGAGCCTGTGGGTTCGAGACCCACCTGGGCAGCGAGACCTCATCTCTACAATAAATCAAAAAATCAGCCGGGCATGGTGGCGCATGCCTGTAATTCTGGCTACATGGAAGGCAGAGGCAGAAGGATCCCCGGAGCCCAGCAGGTGAGGCTGCGGTGGCTGGGAGCGGCCACTGCACTCCAGTCTGGGCGACAGAGTGAGACTCCAACTCAAAAAAAAAAAAAAAAAAAGCTGGAAAAGGCAAGGAAATGGATTCTCCCCCAGACCTTCCAGGAGGAACATAGCCCTGCCAGACCATTTGAGAATTCTAACCCTCTAGACTATAGAATAGACACTTCAGGTTGTGTAGCCTAAGATTTAGGTTGTATAAACCATAAGATTTGTGGTAATTTGTTACAGCAGCAACAGGAAACTCATACATGTTTCTAATCTCACCCCACATCCATCCATCAGCAAATCTAGTTTGAGAACATCCTATGTGTTCTAGGGACCAGGTTAGGGTAGAAGACATTGAAGATGTGCACAAAATCGCAACTCATGTTGTGACAGCTCTTAATCAACTATAGAGGAACAACATTGTGAACGGTCATAGCAAGCTCCAGACACCCATGGCATTTGCCAGACACACTTGAACAACTGATACACATGTTGAGTCACAAAGACCGGCTTCACACCAGGACCCCCACCCTCACTGTACTTATATACTCTTTAGGGGGAACTTGAAAAGAATGGTCTGGATCCATTGGAAGAGAAACTAAGTGACAGTATTCTTCACTGGCTCTTACCATCCCTTTCTTATCTTCTCACAGAAATCCTGCACTTCCCCCTAGGCTCTCCTTGTACTTTCAACCTCCTTCCTCCTCCAGTGAAAGCTTATTTTCAAGACAAGATCTGATAAGCCTACTCACTAGAAAGTGAACAATGGCTGCAACAGCCAAGGGGTATTTGCTTTTTTAACAAAGATCAGAACAAGTTTGTAAGCTCCTGGAGAGCAAGAACTACACTCAGGTTCTTTATCTTGGCATCTCTTCTCAGTAGAATGATGCCTGGGACTTAGGGCCTTGGATCAGTACTTGGTGGATGAATCAATGAAATCACACCAGTAGACAGCATACCTCCTCCTATGACACTTCTTCTAAGTGTTAGCACTTCCTATGATCTGGAGATAAATCCTGTTTTTGTGACTATTCTAAAACAAATGAGGCCCTGTAATAACTCTAATGTTACTTTAGCTTTCAAATCACTTTTTGGAACGCCAATTTAATTATTCTAATGAAGAGTAATCTTTCCTAAAAATAGGGACTATGAGTGTAAGAGGGTTACGTGACTTGGGACATGACATTGCCACAGTAGATGATAAATGGAAAATAAGGTTCTAAAGTTCCAATCTGACTAAGCAAAGGACCCAGATCTCTAAATTACCCTGTAGCTTTGATGAGCATTCACACAGCCTTCAGTTACTAAGAACTTCAAAGCACTAGACCACTCTGACAGCTCAGAATGGTCCTACACTCATCATTAAAACCTCATCATTGACTGAGCCTTAAAAAAGTCCTGTGCAAACTTAGGGTTATAACCTGGGGCCAATGGAAAACTTCAATGAGATTTGTGGACCTCATTAAAATTTATAATTACATGCATGTTTTAAAGGAGTGAGTCTGACAGAGGAAGGTTTAGAACCCACAGCTTTGAGAAATGGTACCAGTCAGTATGTCTTATTACCATAACAAAAATCTACCCTTTTTTGGTGTTATGATCTCAAACCATACTCTCATTCAGTCAGATGGTCACTGTTTTAGTCCTATTTCTGCTGCTACAAATTATCACATACTTGGTAGCTTAAAATAATACAAATGTATTATATGGCAGTTCTGGAGACCAGAATCCTGAAATGGGTCTCAGGGGGCTAAAATTGAGGTGTTGGCAGTGCTCTAGAGGCTGCAGGGCTCCTTCTAGCTCTAGAGAAAAGAGAATCAATTTCTTCACCCCTACCAGCTTCTTAGAGGCTCTGGCAGTGCTGGGCTGTGGTCCCCTTGCATCTTCAAGGCCATCAGTGACTCACTGAGTCTTTTTCACTTTGAATCTCTCTGAAACTGATTCTTCTGGCTCTTTCTCTATATTTAAACACCCTTGTGAATATATTGGGGCCACAAGGAAGACCCTGGAAATCTCCTCATCTCAAGATAAGCTGTTATCAACCCTGTTTCCATCTGCAACCTTAGTTCTCCCAACTATAGAACTTAACATATTCACAGGTTCCAGAGATTAGTATGTAGGCATGTTGGGAGTGGGGGCGGGGCACATTATTCTACCTACTACAGTTACTTAACACATTCCTTAAGCACCCACTTCTATTATGAGCGTTTATAAGAGATCCTGAAGATAAACTGGTTTTGACATAGACCTTACTCTTTAGGGTCATGACAAAGATGATGATAACAGCTGCCATTGTGGAGCGTTTACTATATGCCGGGCTCCATTCTAGGCTCATCATATGACTTATCTCATTTAATCCCACAATCACTCTAGGAGTTAGGGGGCATTATTATCTCCATCATAGAGAAAAGGAAATGAAGCACAAAGAGACGATGTTTCTTGCCCTGGTCATAGAACTAGCTTGGTGGAAAGGTGAGGTTTAAACCTAGGCACTCAGACGCTGCGACCTGAGTCCAGAACCTGTATGGGGTTGTTCTTTAATATAACACCGAGACCAACACAGTGGCTCACACCTATAATCCTAGCACTTAGGCAACATAGCAAGACCTTATCTCAACAAAAAATTCAAAAAATTAGCTGGGCATGATGGTGTGTGTCTGTAGTCTCAGCTACTTGGGAGGCTGAGGCAGAAGGATCGCCTGAGCCCAGGAGATCCAGAGTATAGTGAAACGTGATTGTGCCACTACATTCCAGTCTGGGTGACAGAGTAAGACTCCAACTAAAAAGTGTGTGTGTGTGTGTGTGTGTGTGTGTGTGTGTGTGTGTGTGTAACATTGAGAAAAACTAAAGATAAAGGAGCATTAATTGAGCATACAAAAACACTATAAATCACAAAAATAAAGTAAACCTTCAGACTAAATAAGACAATGGAAATTAAGATGAATGTCATAATGAGGATTTTTAAATGATTGGGCAACCATTTTAAGAACACACATGAGGGGAATCCAATGAAAATAATTAATGAATAGTCATTGCCATCACTGTCCCTTTAAAATAATGTCTATCATAAAAATAACTGACATTTTCATAGGGAGTATAAATAACAGTTTAGAAAGAAGCCTGCAAAGTGTAATGGCATCCTACATTCAACAAACATCCGGCAACCTCTAAAATATGTGAGTGCACACCAAGGGGATGCATGGTCAGCTCAGATGGAAAGGAATAACCTCAACCAAACCTTGTGAAAAAGATGCATCTCTACTCTTAGTTGGAAATAAATATCAGGTCTCTCATCTTGTTTTCATGTTTGAAGATACCAGGATGAGATTAAGCCTATAAAATCCAAGGGTGACTGCTTCTTAGACATGGAAATTGTATTTGTTGAATGTAACTCTACAGGAAAAAAATAATAATAAAAAGGAGAGCTAGAGAATATTGTTTTTCAAAGGGAGAAAGCAGCTGTGACTCTGGGAGAGTGATTTAGTAAGGCTCCCTGGCTGTAGACATAAAAGGATGAAAAGGAATCTGACAAGATGAGAAGAACTGGCCAACTCAACAAGAGAAAGGGTTAGGAAAATACAAAGGAATTTTTTAAAAGTAGCTTTGAAAGGAAGATTGAGAGAAAGGGTAAAGAAAAAGAAATTTTTTATTTTAAAGTCCCATTGCACTTTAATTCCAACTATAAAAATGACAGCAAGGTCCTGAATCTATTGTCTCCCAATGATGTCCTCATAAAGTATCCTGGTTTACAAGTCTATTTACAAACCCAAAGATGAATTTCCTCTCTGGTCTCTCTCAACCACAGCCTGGGGTCTCAGGCAAAGTGTGCCCTTTCTTCTCCTTACACAGTCACCAGGAATTATATGGTTCTGAGATAAAGATGCTGGAGGGAAAAGTTGCTGCTGTTGGTGTAAGAAAAAAGTGACTTATGCTTCAAATGACTGAGGAGTTCTCTAATATTATTAATATTAACAATAAATACTTAAACTGCAATAACCTGAAGACGCAGTGAGAAACTCAATTGGTAAGATGATCTGTTCACATAGGAATCAGAACAGACAACCATAAAAAGAAATGTTCTGTTTAACTAAAAATGCAGAATGTTCGAGAAGCAGTCTGTGTCTTCCTTATACACTGTAACCAATAATCTAAAGTGATAATGATAGTATCAGAGCTATAATTTGATCCCAAAAGAAACATCTAAAAGACTAAAATACATAAGTTGGAAAATATCTACCCCTAGAAGTGCAGTACCAATTTTTTAATATATATATATTGATAGCAGTGCCCCTATGCTATCATTGTGCTTTGCTGAGAACAACATATTATTAGTAAGGAGATATCTCTTTGTTTCTCTTGTTTTATATTTTCATTAATGACTCTGAGAGAGGAGTTTCAAGTTAACACCAAATGGTGATGAGAAAAGAGGACAGTGGAGAGTATCTTCAAAGACAGATTCCAAAACCAAAGTAACACTGGCAAATCAGACTACTAAATTCAGCACATCAGAAGGGGAAAACAAGTGGCATGGCATAGAATGTGGAGGGCCTGACTATGGTAATGCAGAGAAGATATGTAGATCATATTGTTCTTAGGGACCATGTGTGGTGACTCACGCCTGTAATCCCAGCACTTTGGGAGGTCGAGGCAGGATGATTGCTTGAGCCCAGGAGTTCAGGACCAACCTGGGCAACATAACAAGACCTCATCTCCACAAAAAATAAATAAAAAAATAGCCAGACATGGTGGCATGCACCTATAGTCCCAGCTGCTTGAGAGGCTGAGGATGGAGAATTACCTGGGTTCGGGAGATTAAGGCTGCGGTGAGCAGTTATCATGCCACTGTCCTCAACCTGGGCTACAGAAACCCCAACTCAAGAAAAGAGATAATATTGTCCTTTGGAGAGAGAAATGATTCCACTGTACACCCTCCTCTCCCAAAACATACACCTTTTCTCCTCCTGGTGATAGATTTTTGCTCATTTAACCTCACTCTCTCCCAGTTCTTCTGCTGACACATAACTGTTTGCTATGGCTGCAGGACAGTGACAGTATTTAAATAGTGAGTCTGAGACCAAGGTCACACCAACTCCATGTGCAACCAACTTTGAGCTGAAGTTAAGCCAGCAGTATACAGTGAAGGACAGAATATTTTCCCCCAAAGCAAACACAGTATTGGACTAGACACATGCCACCAAGCTTCTGGAACTGTTACATGTCCTCCTGTCAAACTCATCATGAAGTATGTTCTGGAGAAAGGTTTATCAATTCCTGTGTGATCATAGACCCTTGCTACAAAAAACCTTACCTCATCTGCAAAATGGGCCTAATAAAAACATTTGCCACCCCCTCCAACTGCAAAACAGATTTAATAAAAACACTGACTGCACAAGGTGTTTTAAGATTATATACCTAGACGTAACTTTGTAATAGGTAAATATTGTTAGAGTACAATATCCAGTTCTAAATAAAGAACTGTCATTAGGGAATGAAAAAGTTTTTGTAGATAAACTACACAAAATATTTCAATATCTGGGATTGCTAAACCGAAATGGATACTATTCTGTGTGGGGGGGAGAACCAAAATTGTGCCATTTTATTATCTTTAAATATATTTTTTAAAGTTTTCATTGAGCTGCTAAAACAAAAACAAACTAAAAACAATTTTTTTGAAAAGAAGAATAGGATTTATGTTGTGTTATAAAGGATTTAGGCTAAGTTATCTTCACAAAGAATTTCTGTTTATGAAGAGTGAGGATAGAGTGAGATGATACAGTGTTTATCCCTAGAAATCTTTACTGACTTGGCAAACACTTACCTACAATGTTCATACCTAGAAATCTTTAGTAACTAGACAAACACCTATGAAGTTCTTCCCCAAAAATCTTTACTAACTAGGCAAACACTTTTCTGAGGTAACAAAATATAAGCATTCCAGAAAACAGACACATGATCTTAGATAGGCTTCTAAAGCAAAGTCTGTAAACTCTTCTCTCAAGGGCTAGACAGTACATGCTTTAGACTTTCTGGGCCATAAGTTTATGGTCACAAGTACTCAGCTCTGTAGTGAGAAGGCAGCCATTTATAAAACCTAAACGAATGGGTGTGGCTGGGCTCCAATGAAATTTTATTCACAGCAATAGGTAGCAGTCTAGATTTGGCTGGGAGGCCACAGTTTTCCAATTCTTCATTGAAAGATTCCTTCCAGTCCTAGGATTACAGTCTGTAAAACACGGCTATAGAAATGATGGCAATCAAACCAAATAAAAATGAAAATGTCATCATATCCTGGGAGCTGAGTAACGTGTCGCTAGAGTCAGTGCCATTCTTCCTATCCAGATCTTGGGAATACAATTAATTGATCTTCGTATTCAACTCATTAGGATAATACATCATCGCTGATTTTTCCCCCTTTTTAGCAAAACATAAAAATGTTTACATATGTTTATGGCTGTAATACCCAGGCTTGGAAATCCAAGTGTATAATATTACAATCTGGTGCACTAGGAAACATATGCCATCTGCTTGCTTCCTCATCCTGTCTGCCAATGAGAAGTATTTTTTGATAAGGTAAAGATGTGTGTGGGATGACACTACCTTTGTCCTTTTTCTAGCAGCTACTCTTTCATCTTAACCTTCCTGCTCACCCTACTCTGCTCTCACTGGCAGACTGAAACGGCACCCCCAAGCCCAGGAGGAGGTCAAGATCAGGCAGGAGCTGGTTAGACCAGGTGAAGCGGCCAGAGCCAGGCAAGCTGCTTCCAGGGAGCTTTAAGGGATCAAGCCGGAAATTGCTTCCATCCTTGAGTCCGTGGGCCAGAAAGGAGAGCACGTCACTATGCTCGGAAATCAGGCCAAACTGGAGCAGAGTGGGGGCAAAGGAAGAGTAGGCGTGAAACGAGAGTTCAGGAAGGAGAGCGGCTGCGATGCCAGCGGTCCGTTTCTCTGGCACCCTGCCCTGAGGTGTGTGGGTGGACCGGCCTCCTGGAAACCCTGGGGTCACAGGAGACAAACAACCCTCCTTTACTACTGTGCCAGCAGCCAAATCATCTTGGACTTTGATCACATTGAATTCTCTGCCCTTGATGTATTTATTTCCTGATATTGCCCAATGGGAAGGCTGGTTTTTTTTTTTTTTTTTTTTTTTCCTCAGTCTAGTGAATCGAATCAAATATTGTTGGCCTACTCATTCTAAACGTGTCATATGCACACAGGTATTATATATATCCATATATACACATTCACATAAAAATAAGTGTAATATATGTGTGGCTTAATGATATTATATGTTCTGAGAAATGTGTTGTTAGGCGATTTCACCA
Source organism: Carlito syrichta (assembly GCF_000164805.1). Lineage (NCBI taxonomy): Eukaryota > Metazoa > Chordata > Mammalia > Primates > Tarsiidae > Carlito > Carlito syrichta. Next base: position 137,417 of record NW_007248878.1, read on the forward strand.
TTGTGTGAACATCATAGAGTGTACTCACACAGACCTAGATGGTGTAGCCTACTACACACCTAGGCTATATGGTATGGCCTATTGCTCCTAGGCTACAAAACTTACATCATGTCACTGTACTGAATACTGTAGGCAACTGTAATGCAATGGTATTTGTGCATTTGAACATAGGAAAGGTACCATAAAAATACAGAACTATGATTCTATGGGACCACCACAGTATACTTCAGTCCACTGTTGACTGAAACATCATTATGTGTCACATGACTCTGTCTCTTTCTCTCTCTGCCTCTCTGTCTCTGTCTCTCTCTGTGTAAATATATATCTGTGTATAGTTTTTTAAAGAGTTTCTATGTTTATTTTCTACGTGAATGACATGTAGATACCCTGATTTTCAGTAACTTGATACTATGTTTAGAACTTAGAAAATATATAGGGCTGAGAACATGTTATACAACCTGAAGCCTCCAATTTAACAATAAGCTTGTTGGATGCCAGCATCCGTGGGTGAAGAAAGGTCTTGCGACCTTGATTTATCAATGGGAAACCCAGGATAAAACAAGGAAATGGTGAAATTCTTTTGAACTTGGATTATAGACACTTGGCCTATGTCACTTGAGGTTATTTCTGTTGCGAGGGACAGATGGCAAGCCCAAATTAAGCTGGTTTAAGCTAACAAGAAAAAAAAAAAAAGCTGGGGTAGCCAAAAGGCCAGGAGTAGGAGTGGAACTTGTCTGAACTGGATTCAGGTTCAGACAAAGGGAATCAAACTCCATCTCTTGGCTCTGCCTCCATGGAATGTTATCTATCTCAGGTCCCAGGAGGATGACAGCAAGATGACTACTGTTCAGATCCAGCAAGCAAATGCCTGATGCTTCCAACAGGGTCATGTGCCATTTCTGGTCAATCCCTGAGGCCCTGAGTGAAGCTGGAGTCACTTGCTACTCCCAGAAGATGGAGGCCTATATGGACTTAGGAAAAAGTAGGCATCCACAGGAAAACTGGGGAGTTTTATCACAAGAATGAGGAGTAATTCTGGACAGCAGATAAGAAGTCAAGAAGTCAAAACATCCCTATGGAACAAAGAACAATTTAATGGAGTGCAGAAGACTAATGGCAGAAAGAAGATCACTGAGTTGGGAAAGTGACTACAAGTCAGAAAAACAAGAAAATGGAACTGTGGGTGGTTTGATGTGGGCTACCGTGTCCGGCAAGGCATGGAGACATCCCTGCAAGAAAATACCTACTGCCAGTAGCTGGTGCACTACTGCTATAGTGGAAGCCATTGGGAAAACAAGATACACTAACTCTGCCAAAACGTAGTTATTGTTGCAGTAATGCTAAACTAAAGCTGAAGTAGTAAAGTCTTAGAATAGTCTTTTTAAAAATGGCACCATCATGTCATGTTTCACCATAGATCTAATGTCTTGAAGTCAGGGAACCCTTATTATTCCTCGAACTCCCGGCTTAAAGTTTCCCCCTCAACTGAGTTTCCTTAAGCTGGTTCTTACTTTTCCTGTCTACAAAAATAAAGAGAATAAAAAACGTTGCCAAAGCTATGAAATATAGAAGGCATTTATGTTTTTAGAAGGAAGCTGTAATGAATATTCACATGCAGTCCTATCACTGTTGTGCTCATGAGAAGAGTAACAGGCTGGGCTCAGTGGCTCATACCTGTAATCCCAGCACTTTGGGTGACCGAGGTGGGAGGATTGCTTGAACCCAGAAGTTTGAAACCCATCTGGGTAACATAGTGAGACTTCATCTACACAAAAAATTAGTCAGGTGTGGTTTACAAAAAAAAATTAGACAGGCATGTGCCTGTAGTCCCAGCTGCTCGAGAGGCTAAGATCACCTGAGCCCAGGAGGTCGAGGCTGTGGTTAGCCATGTTCATGCCACTGCACTCCAGCCTGGCTGACAAAGTGAGACCCCCAACTCATCCCCCACCCCACACACACACAAAAGGATTACATGACATTTCAGCCAAGATTTTAAAATACACAGACCCAAGCTGATGCTAGTGGCTACTATACACTATGAATAAATGGTATAAAACTCTGTGAAGTTTACAAAGAGAAACTAAGACACTGTCTTCACATCAGGAAATATTGTTTATTTTCTTTTTAAAAAATAACATTAGATGTGCTGCTTTTCAGCTGACTATAAAAAAAATCAGTGACTCATGTCTGTGTTTCACGACACCATGCTCTGTGGGCTGATCTATCCCCAGATTTACCTAGCTTACATCATGGAAGTTTCCAAAAAGTCTAAATACTTTAGAACCTTAGTTCATTTTTCCCCACTCGTAATAATAGATTTCTGAGAGATCATTTTAAAATGTTAAATTTCCCTTCATTTTTCAAAGTATTTGGAATGCTACAGGCAACCAATTGAGAAAAGACAGCTCATTGTTCTGTGTTTTTTCCCCACAGAGAATTTATGTCTCAAAAGACATTTTTTTAAAAAAGGAAGGTTGTTTAATATGTCTCCCTAGCCAACCCAGAAATTGCTATAAATTCAAAATTCATTCTTGTACAATGTTCTTAATTATAAGAAAGTAATCTTTCCGTGTTAGTTTAATTCCATCCTATTTGTCTTCTCAAGTGGAATGACACATTGCAAATACCATTTGGGGAGTTTTATTAATAAAGATCTGATCCCATGGCTTGCAGGACATGTCTCAGAATAATGTTATAACTACAGTAAAGCTCAGTGACTCTAACATCCTCTCAATAGTGACAACTGTCCCTCCACGTGAAGAAAGTCGTCTTTTCCAGAGTCTAGTGGTGATTCCTCAAAATGGGTCTCAAAAAGCTCACAGCAGGTGACCAGCTCTAGTCTCCTTGTGCCTTCAAAGTGTAGCAAGTGTTTCTAGCTTTGTTCTACTTCTGGGGTAGATTTTTTCATATCATGTAAAGCCAGGGTAGGAAACCAAGAGAGATGCCAAATGGTGGCACTAATGTCCCATATAATTGAACTCAGTTTTGCAAGGAGAATCTTTGTAAATTTTGCTCTAAACATACATGTTCCATCTCCATATCAGAAGCATGTGCATGCATGTGCTCACACATACACGCATGTACCATTTTTCATATATTGGTCTTGGTGGACTGATCGGGGAACTTCATCACTGTATATAATATCGTTTCTTTTAGAACCCATATGTTTATATGAGCCCAAGCAGCTACTTTACAATAAAATTTGCATGTATGATAGCTAGCATATCTTTCCAGGCTAATTCTCCAGGTCCAGGTATAACAGGACAATTTTATAATTAGGTCATATTTTCCTCCTTTTGATTTAGGCAAATTATGAATGAATTTAAATTCTTTGTGATGACAATCAGGAAAGAAGATCATATTCTTATTTTTTCTGTTTGAAATCTGTAAGGAGTCTGAAAAGGGCTCAGCTTCAGACTTAGAGAGCTCTGGTGTTAACAATCCCCAGCAACTAAAAGCAATCTTACTGTGATTGAAAATGGAGGTGTCAACTCAGGCAGGCTACAAATTGCCAACAGAGGGAATAGCCATTTTAAATTACTTCCAAAGCCCAAATAAATTCTCCTGAATGGAAATCTGCCTTTATCCTTATTTTCTATCTCCAGAGATGATATGTGTTTTACTCATTATGAATCATTCTCTCCATTCCTTTCTATCAAGGCAAAGGAGAGTAAGCAAAATACACTTATAGACTGCACTGCACTGGGTTCTGTGCATGATATAAGGCATTTAATAAATAAGATTATCCAGAGATTTATCACATAAATATATGTCTTAAGTTTGAATAGCACTTTACCAAGTATAAAATCATCTCAAATATAGACATGAAAATATGTGGGAAGAGCTTTGTTAACTTTAAGTCTCCGTATGGATTAGCTATTATTATAGGCCATTTTAATTGTTTCTCACAATTATCTTTTTGGGAAGCAGAGAAAATATCATGTTCCATAGTTTTTGCAGATCCTTACAACTGAGACAAAGATATTAAGTGACTAGAGTCATGCAACAGTGGCAGAAATGGGCACTGAATCTTCAGTTTCTGAATTTCTCTCCTATAAGCTCTCCTTACACAAAGCAGGATTTTAGAAATAAACCCTGTTTGTGCATTAAACACACACACACACACACACACACACACACACAAACTTGCACTGTGAGGTTTCTTCCAATCATAACTTATGTTAGTTATATATGTAACTTATAAAAATTTAGTATTATCAGGCCGGGCTCAGTGGCTCAGCCTGTAATCCCAGCACTTTGGGAGGCCAAGGCGAGTGGGTTGCCTAAGCCTGCTGGTTTGAGACCAGCAGGGCAACTTGGCGAGACTTCGTCTCTGCAATAAATCAAAAATAGGCATGGTAGCGTGCGCCTGTAGTTCCGGCTACTTGAAGGCTGAGGTGCAATCGCCAGAGCCCAGCAGGTCGACGCTGGGGTGGCTGTGAGGATGCCACTGCACTCTAGCCTGGACGAAGGTGTGAGACTCTGACTCAAAAAAAAAAAAAAAATTATTTTCTGACCATGGCCTAAACATCTATCCTTTCGAGTTATATTTATTGTGTGTGCACGGAGTCACTTAATTACAAGTTATTTAATAGTTTTTCATTATTGGTATATTTTCGGGGGAAGGAAGGATACATTAATGCTTAAGAAGTAAGAGCTCCTTAATTGGGACAGCAATCCCACCTAATTACTTCTCTTTCAGTAAATGACTCTTAGGATGATTCGACTTTGGAACATCAGTTGAGACGGGTTTTCCCTCCATGTTTATTTGTTTCTGCTGCTCCTACAGTGTTTTCGACATTCCAGTCAAACTTCACCTTGATGAAAGGCTTCCTGTGCTTGAAAGAGAAAAGAATTGAATCTTACTGCTTATAGGTAGGTTTTTAGAAAGCCAAGTCAAAAGAATTCTAAGAGTTTTAAGTGAACAAGAAATGAGGCATGAGCATGGTGTAGATACGTCACAACCAAAATTTTCAGTCATTGCTGGTAGAAGGGTAAACTAGTAAAACCACTTTAGAAATCTCTTTGGTAGTAATATATATCACTCACACACACACACACACACACACACACACACACACACACACACACACACACATATATACCTCATGACCTAGCAGTTCCACATGAACATAACAGAAATATGTACATTATGAATAAATAAGAATAATAAAGCAGCACTTTTTGGTAACAATCTCTAATTGAAAACAATACAAGAGTCTATCAATAGTAGAATGAGTAAGTATATAAGATAAATATATTGGAATTGGAATATTATACAGCAAAGAAAAAGAATGAACTATAGGTGGACATAATAAGTGGATGTATCTCAATATATAGACATTGAGTGAAAACATGAAGATACAAAATGTACGTGACTACATATTGCATGATTCCATGCGTATGAAATTCAAAAACAAGCAGAGTTAATTTATAGTTATGAAGTCAGCAGTGATTAATGTTGGGGATGGTAATAAGAAGAAGATCTGAGTAGGTTGGCTACACTGACCTGGATGGTGTGAGAAAACTGTGGAGAAGATAAGATGAAATCAGTGGGAGGTGATTTGGGGTGCCACTACCAAAATCTGGAAGAAGACCTGATTATATAGGGTTCTAACCATAAAGACAGAATAGAATTAATTACTTTCTCCAGGTCACAAAAAGTCTGCAATAACAGCTTGATATAGTCAGCCTTTTTAATTTTAGCCATTCTGGTGGGTAGGTGGTGGTGATGTCATTGTTATTTGTATTTCTCTAATGATTAATAACATTGAGCATCTTTTTATATGTTTATTGGTAATTATTATATTCTCTTCTCTGAAAGCTTGTTCAAGTATATTGCCCAATTTTTAATTGAGTTGACTGTATTTTTCCAATTGCTTTGTAAGATTCTTTATGTATTCTGGATACAAGTACTTTGTCAGATATGTATCTATCCTGTAACAATTATTGCTGGACTGTATTGTATTTATTTGCTCTATTATGTACCCTTGAGCTAACATCATACTATCTTAATTACTATAGTTTTATGATAAGTCTTAGTATTTAACAGAGTAAGTTTTCCAAATTTTTCTTTTTAACTGTTACTTTGGTTATTCTTGGTCCTTTGTAGTTCTGTTTAGATTCTGAACCAGTTTCTCAATTTTCACAGAAAATAACTGGCTGATTTTTATTGGGATTTCATTGAATCTATTAATCGAATTAGGGAGAACTATCATCATTACAATTATCTAATCCAAGCACATGGCTATATCGTCCCATTTATTTAAACAATCTTTAATTTTCCTCAGTATATTTCATAGTTTGCATTGTAAAGATTTTAAACATCTCTCATTAGATTTATTTCGAGGTACCTAATTTTTAACATTACTATAAATGATGATTTTTACATTTCATTGTTCAATTATTTGTTGCTAGTATAAGCAGATATACTTGTTTATTACATCAATCTTGTACTCAGCAATCTTGTTAAAGTCACATTATTTTTTGACAGTTGTTTTATAAATTATTTTAGATTTTCCTTTTTTTAAGACCTTATTGTTTAATTTTATTTATTTATTTATTTATTTTGAGGTAAGGTCTCACTCTGTCACCAAGGCTGCTGGAGTGCAGCAGCACAAACATAGCTCACCACAGCCTCAACCTCCTGGGCTCAGGCAGTCCTTCCACCTCAGTCTCCTGAGTAGCTGGGACTACAGGCACATGTCACCATGCCCAGCTAATTTTTTTATTTGTATTTTTGTATTTTTGTATTTTGTAGGTCTCACTATGTTTCCCAGGCTGGTCTCAAACTCCTGGACTCAAGAAATCCCCCCACCTCAGTCTCCTAAGGTATTAGGATTACAGGTGTGAGCCACCACATCCAGACTAGATTTTCTATGTACACAGTTATGTCATCTGTGGAAAACAGTTTTATTTCTTCCTTTCCAATCTTCATGACAATTTTTTTCTTGCCTTATTGCATTTGATAGAATTGCCAGCGCAGTGTTAAATACATGTAATGATAGGAAGCACCCTTTTCTTGTTCCCAAACTCACAGAGAAAGAATTTATTGTTTTATCATTAAGTATGAGGTTATATACCATCAAATTAAAGAAATTCCCTTCCATTACCAGTTTATTGAATTTAATCAAATGATTTTTCTTTATCTGTTGAAATAATTATATTGTTTTCCCTCCTTATTCTTTTAATGAGAATTTGATTGGTTTTTAAATATTAAGTCAGCCATGGATTCCTGGAATAAATCTCATTTGATCATGATGTATCATCCTTTTATATATCACTGAACTTGATTGCTTTAGGGTTTATGACAAATAATGGATAGTTATTTCTTTTACTAGTAAGTTCTTATCAGACTTTGAGTAAGCTGACTTCGTATCATGAGTTAAGAAATGTTCCATCTTTTTCTAGTCTCTAGAAGTTTGTGTAAGATTGACATTATTTCTTCCTTAAATGTTTGGAAAAATGTATTACTAAAGCAATTTGAGCTGGAAATCTAATTCTGAAGAAGACATTTAATTGCAGTTTCCATTTTTTTTTTTTTTTTTTTTTTGAGTTGGCGTCTCACTCTGTTGCCCAGACTAGAGTGCAGTGGCATGCTCCCGACCACTGCAGCCTCGACCTGTCCTGGGCTCTGGCAATCCTTCCGCCTCAGCCTTCCAAGTAGCTGGAACTACAGGCGCACGCTACCACGCCCAGCTAAGTTTTTGATTTATTGTAGAGATGAGGTCTCGCCAAGTTACCCAGCCTGGGTCTTGAACCCGCGGGCTCAGGCAATCTACTTCACCTCGGCCTCCCAAAGCGTGGGATTACAGGCTGAGCCACCGAGCCCGGCCATGCAGTTTCCATTTAAATCACAAATATAGGGTTATTTAGATTTTTAATTTCTTCTTATGTCCAAAATTTGGTAAGTTGTGTTTTTAAAGAAATTTGTCAATTTTCTCTAAGTTGTCAAATTTATTGACATAAAATTGATCATAATATCCTCTTATCTTTTTAATATCTCTAGGACCTATAGTGGTGTCCCTCTTATTTTTTCTAATATTTCTAACTTGTGGTTTCTTTTCTTTTTTCCTTGATTGCTCTCCTCGTGATTTATCAGTTATATTAATCTTGTTAAAAAACTACACTTGTTTTTGTTAATTTTTAAATATTGTATATATTTTCCTACTTCTATGATTTCTGCTTATTTTTGCAATTTCTCTTTTTTACCTTTGGATTTAATTTTCTGATTGTTTTCTAGTTTTTTCAGTTAGACATTTGTATCATTTATTTTCAACTTTTCCTTTTTGCTAATATATACATTTTGAACATATAAATGTAAGTATTGGTTTAGTTTCATCTCACACATTTTTACATGTTACATTTTCATAATCTTTACCTTTATTCAAAATACTTTCTTGTTTATATGTAATTTATTCTCACATAAGTTATTTAGAAGTGTTGTGCTTAATTTACAAATATTTGAAAATCTCCTAGGCATCTTTCTCTTATTGAATCCTAATTTAATTTTATACTGCTCAGAACATATATAATGATTCCAACCAAGTGACATTTATTGAGACATAATTTATGGTTAAGATGTGTTCTATCTTATTAAAAGTTCTATGAGCACTTGAAAGAAAGACCCATGTTCATTTTAAAAGAATGCAGTTGTTGCATGTGTATTGTATATTTGTCAATCAGGTCAAGTTGTTTAATCATATTTTTAAATTTCTTTATTGACTTTAATCTTCCTAAAATTTCCAACAATGATCTTTGGATTTGTCTATTTCTTCTTGGAGCTCTGCCAATGTTTGCCTCAGTTTGAAGATGTATCCAGTGTCTACAAATTTGGGACTGGTATAGCTTCCTTTTGTCACTAATGTCCCTCTTTACTCTCACAATAATTTTTGCTTTGAAGTTTATCTTTTTTTATATTAATATGGTAATCGTTTTCTTTTAGTTAATTTCTGCATGATATATCAGGATATATCTATTTCCAACATTTTACTTTCAAACCTTCTGTGTCTATATAAAGTGTCTTAAATTTTAAATTTAATAAAAGGTCTTAAAATTTAAGCCACTACAGTTGGTTATCTTTATCCAGTCTGGCATTCTTTTAATTAGACTGTTGCCACTACTTATATTTAATATAATTATGATATAGTTTCTTTTAAATCTACTGTCTTACAATTTATTTTCCATTTACCCCCATCTAGTTTTTGTTCCTATCACTTTCTTTTTCACTTTCCTTTAGGTCAATCAAGTGTCTATCTATCTATCTATCTATCTATCTATCTATCTATCTATCTATCTATCTATCTATTGAATCAGAGTCTTACTCTGTCACCCAGGCCGGAGTGCAGTGGCATGCTCACAGCGACTGTAGCCTTGACCTGCTGGGTTCAAGTGGTCCATCCCCCCCAGCCTTCCAAATAGCTGGAACTACAGGCTCATGCCACAACATGTGGCTAATTTTTTTTGACTTATTGTGGAGACAAGGTCTCACCAAGTTTTCCAAGCTGGTCTTAAACCCCTGGGCTCAGGCAATCCTCTTGCCTCTGCCTCCCAAAGTGCTGGGATTATAGGTGTGTGCCACTACGCCAGGCTAAAGTGTCTTTTTAAATTATTTTTTTTCCTTATTGGCATTTCAAGTAAGTTCATTTTATTATTATTTCAATGGCTACCCTAAAGATTACAAAATACACCCTTGACTTATTTCAGTCTTCTTTAAATTAGTAACGTTATGCTTTCCTAAACAATGTTCCTGGAGAGCTTCCTAAACAGTGCTGAGGAAACAGTTTTTTTCATTACCTTGACTGCACCTGGGTATCACCTGGCTTTACCTCTAGGAGATTCTACTCTTTTAGGTCTTTTTTTTTGAGTTGGGGGTCCCACTCTGTCACCCAGGTTAAAGTGCAGTGGCATGATCATGAGGATCACGGCTCACCGCAGCCTTGACCTCCTGGGCTTAGGCAATTCTCCCACCTCCATCTCCCGAGTAGCTGGGACTACAGCCATATGCCATCATGCCAAGTTAATTTTTAAACTATTTCTGTAGAGACGAGGTCTCACTATGTTTCCCAGGCTGGTCTCGAACCCCTGGGCTCAAGCAATCTGCCCACTTTGGCCTTCCAAATTTCTGGGATTACAGGTGTGAGCCACCACGCTCAGGCTCTTTTTTAGGTCTTGAATGTGGCCCAATCCATTATTTTTAAAAACCATCCCTGCTTTTTAAAAACATTCGCGTTCCTTATAGAACTCATTTGAGTTCCTTATAGATCCTGGATGTTAGGCCTTTTGCAAATATTGTTTTCCCATTCTGTGGGTTTTTTCTTTACTCTCTTGATGGCTACTTTTGCTGTGCAAAAACTTTTTAGTTTGATAAGGTCTCATCTGTCAATTTTAGACGTTGCTGTATTTGCTTTCAAGGACCTGGCCATGAATTCATTGCCTACTCTGAAGTCCAGGAAAGTGTTCCCCATGTCTTTTTCTAAGATTCTTACAGGTCGTGGTTTCACATTTAAGTCCTTGATCCATTTGATTTAGTTAGAAAGTGAGAAAAGAACATTAACTTGCAGTTCTCAAAGGAAGACATACAAGCAACCAACAAATATATGAAAAAATGCTCAAATTCACTAATCACCAGAGAAATGCAAATCAAAACTACAATGAGATACCACCTCACACCAGTCAGGATGGCTATCATTAAGTCAAAAATCTACAGGTATTAGTGAGGCTGTGGAGAAAAGGGAACACTTCTACACTGTTGGCGAGAGTGTAAGCTAGTTCAACCTTTGTGGAAAACATTGTGGCATTTTTCTCAAAAACTAAAAATTGAACTAGCATACAACCCAGCAATCCCACGTCTGGAAATATATCCAAAGGAACATAAATCATTCTACCAAGATACCTACCCACGCGTGTTTATTGCAGCACTATTCACAATAGCAAAAACATGGAACCAACCCAGATGCCCACTGGAAGTGGACTGGATAGAGAAAATGTGGTACTTGCACATGGTGGACTATTATGCAGCCATAAAGAAGAACAATAGCTTGTAATCCCAGCACTTTGGGAGGCCGAGGTGAGTGGATTGCCTGAGCCCCCGGGTTCGAGATCTGCCTGGGCAGCTTGGCGAAACCGCGTCTCTACAATAAATAAAAAATTAGCCGGGCGTGGTAGCATGCACCTGTAGTTTCAGCTACTCAGAAGGCTGAGGTGGAAGGATCGCCGGAGCCCAGCAGGTCAAGGCTGCTGTGGCCGGGAGCGGTTACTGCACTCCAGTCTGGGCAACAGAGTGAGACTCCAACTCAAAAAAAAAAAAAAAAAAAGAAGAAGAAGAAGAACAATATCATGTCTCTTGCAGCAACATGGATGCAACTGGAGACCATCATTCTAATTGAACCATCAGAAAAACAAAAAACTGAATATCTCATGTTCTCACTCATAAGCGAACCATCAACATTGTGCAGGTAAGCACAAAGGCAGGAATAATAAGCACTGAGCACTGCTAAAGGAGGGAGAGAGGAGAATAAGTGGCACACAGCCAACCACTGGTTACCATGTCCACCACCAAGGAAAGAAAGGGCTCACTAGAAGCCCAAATCTCACCCGCATGCAATTTACTTATATAGCAAATTGTCACATGTAACCTACAACTCTTAAATAAATAAATAAATAAATAAATAAATGCCGTCTCTGGTGATTCAGGTTTAAGAGGCACTGGCTCCATCTCTGATAGAGCCTGCCCCCGTTGAAAACTGCCTAAACTTCTTGTCGGTATTAGAACCTAAGTTTAAAAAGCATGTCTTAATAGGATGCAACCTTTTAACACAACTATTGTGTGACTCCTTCCCTCCACATGCCTACCTTCACTAAGCATGACTTCTGCTGTCTAGGATTTATGGTCGCAGTACAAACTTAAGAAGGAAAGAGAGCTATGCCGACAAGGAGGAGGGGGTGGAGGGTAAGGGCTGAGGGGGATGAGTGGGAGGGGTTGTCACAATTCCTAATTAGACTAAAACCACCCTGGGTGCTTTACAGCTTTGTAATTAATTCCAATTCATTGTTTCCTTTGAACTCTCTTTTCTTAATGTAAGATGAAGAGGGTTAAGGTTACAGGCTAATCCTAGTTTTATTCCTATCTGAACTCAACCCATCGGTTTCATGTTTAGGACAAACGTTCGTGTCTTCAGATTGTGATGCTAGTTCATCAGGAGGATGAGCATCCAAAGTATCCTCATGAACAGCTTGACTATGAGTTCCTTCAAATCCAGAAAGAGACGTACCTTGCACATAAGCATTAGTTCACATTCAGGTGAAACTACTGCCTTCCAGCCCGCTCGCTGCCCAAGGGATGACGCTGAGATGGCAAATTATCAGATATGTATCTTTGACTGAGCTATCCTTAGGAGCATGTGCCCACTTTAAAGGAAATCACTCTCACTTGCTCCAAGCTACTAAAGGAAGAACCAGAATTAAAAACAGTAAACCCAAAGGACTTTAGGGCCTTAAAGACATCCTGCAACCTATATCCTAACTGAATATTTATATTCAAGTAAGAAGCTTTGTTAGGATTCTTTCATCCTGAAGATTAATTTTAATTATTTAACCTGATACATCATAACTTTCAAGACATTTTTAGCTAGTAAAAAATGCCAAGTGCTTGTTTTTCCACCATGGCCCTCCAAGTCTATGAATGTTAACTCTGGTCACGATGTAAGGTTTCTTTTCCATTTAACTGAAAGATTGATAAAGAGCTCTTAAGTAGTGTCCAGATAGACAGGCTACCAAGGTTAAGGAATGTTCTGCATACATATAGTTAGTTAAAAACATGCTGAGTCTTACATAATTACCGTGCTGAAGAAAAGGCAGTGGTAGAACCATAGGTCAGATAACTCCTGTGGTTTATTCTTCACAAGGCACAGCCTGAGATAATATAAAAATAATTATATGCACAAACCAGATTTTCCAAACTGCTTATTTAGTTTTCTAGGTCAGTATAGCCGGACAAATCCCTCTGAAAGTTAAGTTTTTCAGCTGACCGCAGATTGTTAGTTCACTTACATTATTTCTGTAAAATGCTGCATATATTTAAGGGACTGTGATATTTATTCTTTACTCTCTGGAGGTTTTTCCTCATAATAAGTGCTGTTGCTAGTAGGTTGGGGGAGAAAGAGCAGATCAAAAACCTTGCTACTGTAAAAGCTTAACACCATCTTCATTACCATGGAATTAAAACTTCAGGTACATACAAATAAGTTCTAAACTACTTAAGACTGAATTCACTCAATAATGCAAACTTATCATTTTCAAAAATATAGCCAGTTAAGTTCTCCTTCATTCTGGTTTATCCAATCTTCAATAATTTCCACCAGAAAAATTGCAAGGAAATACTGTTTTACCTTTATTGAAGAAAAATTGACGTATCAATCAGTCTGTGAATTTGAGGTTAGATCAGTGGTCTCAGAAACTTAAAGCATCCACTAATTTAAACCAACACATCTGAAACAGCTCACTGAGATGCTGATTGTGAGGGGAGAGAGAGGACAGCCCCAAGGATTCTGGGAGCATTACGCACAGGGGCCAAAACCTCAATGATGAGCTAAGAGGCGACAGAGAAAGAAATGTAATTTAATAACAGACCTTATTTGAGAATTTTCACAAAGAGACAATGGATAGCTTTAGAAAATATGGTCAGTGGGTTTCAAAATGGAAAAGACAGTGCTGGATACAGTTTTTGGCAGGCTTCCAACCTTGTCAATTATCTCAATCCTAGCGCAATCTTCAATCCTGGTGGGATTTCCACCCACCCGAGTGTCCTCTACCAATTTCCCCAATCCTAATTGTCTTTTCCTTCCTCTTTGATAGACTGCAGAGTCCCCGTGTCTCTGGAAATTAATCACTATTTGAGAGATTAATTGGAATTTTAAGGCTATTAATTGTAATTTCCTCTTCGTCTTGCTTTCTTAATTTTGAGGGAACTCTACAAGGACTCTTTCAACAACTAAAACATATACTAAAAAAAGAAGTTCCAGCTCCTCCTCAAAATAGCTGCTTCTCTGACATCTCCATTCTACAGCTTGTCAGTCATCGCACCTGGAGAATTACTCAGGCTTAGTTACAAACTCCACTGATTTTTTAAAGTTGGTTTACATAATAACATTAATTATATATAACATCAACATGTTAAATTATATTATTTCCACTCTTTAAAGAACTCTTTCATGTTCAGAACCAGTTACTAAGGAAGAGGAATACATAACTTAAAGCCAAAAGATAAGACAGTAGCTAAAACTTTATCCCAGAGGCTAAGATCCTCTGAAAGTTTTCTTTCCCCGGGAAATTGAATCTGCCTTATTACACAAAGACATACACATATGTACCACATCCCACAAAGACACACACATTCTCTCTCTTTCTCTCTCTCTCTCTCTCTCTCACATACACACACACGCACACAAACACACACACACACATTAATTTTCCACCAGAGCAAATCCCTGCCCTAGAATGACATAGCAACATGCACTTTTAATTCCTGTTTCACCAGAAGTAAATGCCTCCTGGCACAGCATAAATATAAAATTGTAGCTAACTCAGATAGACGAAAAAAAACCTTGGGAAACAGACTTAGATTTGTGTGCTTGTTTTGAAAATGGTTTCCTGGTGTTAAGGAGTTACAACTATAGGCCTGGCTCCAGGCTAAACAAGACCCTTAATCTGGACATCCGGGAGGCCTCCCAAGACTGTGACATTTACAGAACCAGAGAGAATGAGAAACTGGGAGTGCCGCCTATAGCCAGAACCACATATGCCAGGAAGGGCAGGCAGTGAATGCAGAGGATGAACACCCCTTTCAGTCTTCTCATTTTCAGTCTAGGGGCCAAACGTGTGCCATTTTGTCAGAATCCCCATGTAGAACCTCTGCTAGCATCTAGGAGAGAGTACAAAAATCTCGGAAGGGGGAGCAAGCAACTTAAGGGAAGAGTTTGAACTACGAATATTTGATTGTGGATGACTTCTCAAGTTCTGCAAAGTTCCACGAAGTCCATATCCACTCCCAAACCTTGGAGTGTGAACTCCTTTACAGGGAAGTTCATCTCTCCATTCATTCCTTCATTCAAAGAAACAATCTTTAAGAAGTTATAATCTGGCGGTCTTTCTTCTAGTAGCTGGTGCGACCCAAGGGTCCCCGCCTACATGGAGTGACAGTCCACTAAAGATAGATTCTGAATAAAGAGTTATAACTGTACTATTCTTTATGTCTCCCAAGTCAAGCATGGTGACTGGCACCAATGATGCACTCAAGTTTTAGGAAAGCGAGAAGGAAAAGGAGAAGGAGAAAGAAGGTGAGAAAAATAAGGTACAGAGTATTGACATCTCACTGCTAATTTTTATAGATAAAATATTTGGGTAATGAACTAAGGAAATAAGGGATATTCAACAATGGATTACTATACTCCATATACTCAAATATAAAAATATTTACTTACCTACATCTGAAATTATGACTACTAAACATTTTCAGAAATGACAACATTTTCAGTAACATAGCCCATACCAAATTAGTCTCTGAACAATAAATTCTTGGTGGAGATAAGGGCAGACATATCACAAGAAGATGAGTACTACTGTACTCACTGAGGACAATAAACTCACAGAAAAGAAGAAATAAAAGAATTGTGTAAAAATTGAGGTTAATTTGAAGGTTTCTGTCAAAGAGTCAATACTGATCCAGAAAGGATTTCCATCCTAATAGAGATGAGGCTTCCTAGAAAAGTCAGGGTTTTTTGTTTTGTTTTATGTTTTTGAGTCAGGATCTCTGTCACCCAGCCTGGAGTACAGGGGCATGACTGCGGCTCACTGAAGCCTTGATCTCCCGGGCTCAGGTGAGCCTTCTGCCTCAGCCTACCAAGTAGCTGGGACAACTGGCACACGCCACCATGCCTGGCTAATTTTTTTATTTGTTGTAGAGATGCATGTTACCCAGGCTGATCTCAAACTCCTGGGTTCAAGCAATCCTCTTGCCTCAGTTCCCCAAAGTGCTGGGGTTACAGGCATGAACCACTACACCTGGACAAAGAATCAAGTTTTAATGAGGTCGCAACATACAGCTAAAAGGGCGTAATGGACCAGAGGACTGGGAGGAGGTTACTTCAACTTCCACATGAAAAGGAAATAAAACATTGGCAAAATCGTGAGGGCTGCTGCTGTGTGCTGGGAGCCACACTAACTAATGGGGTGATACAAAAATGACTAAGACCCACGCCTTCCTCCAGACCTTTACTGTTGACTACTCAAGAGCCATAGAAAAGGAGGCCATATCTGAGTATAAATGAAAGCACAAAAAAGGGAAACAGAATTGAATTGACTCACTTTGGGAGATGAGAATATACTTTTTTCTTTCCCTTTTTTGAGTTATGGGGTCTTGATCTGTTGCCCAGGCTGGAGTGCAGTGATGCTACTATAGCTCACTGCAGCTTTGAACTCCTGGGCTCAAGTGATCCTTACGCCTCAGTCTCCCAAGTAGCTGGGACTACAGTCGTGAATCACCACACCTGGCCAACAATGTATTTCTTTAGCAGCATCTAGAAACACCATCTTCTAGAATAAGGGGTAGGCAAGCATGACCACAGATTCATTCCACTAAGGTTACTTGTGCTTCCCTTCTTAGACTAATAAAGAAAGACACTGCTGATCAGACTAAAAAGAGGAAATTACTGCTTGTGTGTGGGTGTGTACACAAGATTACAGCAATGCAGTATTTTTTTTTTTAATGAGTCTCTATCTTTTAGAGGTACCAACTGAAATATTTACAGATGAAATAAAGCCAGACCTGGGATTTGTTTCTAAATAATCCAGCATATGGAGGCAGAGTGTATAAACCCAGGCCACAATTTGATCACTGCTGAAGCTGGGTGATGAAAGGTCCATTATACTTTTCTGTTTACTTTAAATATATTCAAAATGTTCTATATAAGAAGTTGTTTAGCTATACATTGGCAATTGTCGAATAAGTAGGGAGAAATGAAACTTTTTTTTTTTTTTTTTGAGTCGGAGTCTCACTCTGTCGCCCAGACTGGAGTGCAGTGGCCGCTCCTGGCCACCGCAGCCTCGACCCGCTGGGCTCCGGCGATCCTTCCGCCTCAGCCTTCCGAGTAGCCGGAATTACAGGCACGTGCTACCACGCCCGGCTGATTTTTTGATTTATTGTAGAGATGAGGTCTCGCTGCCCAGGCGGGTCTCGAACCCACGGGCTCAGGCAATCCACTCACCTCAGCCTCCCAAAGGCGCGGGATTACAGGCTGAGCCACTGAGCCCGGCTGAAATGAAACTTTTAAATGATCATTCAATAAAATAGTGCCACTCAGTATAGCAAGTTAAAAAGTGAACAAAAGTTCCTTGCAAACTATTATTAAATACGAATACGAAGCCTCCACAGGGTGCTTCTGTAATCTTCTTATATAGAACCACACCTTGAGCAAGAAAATGAAATCTACATCTTTGGGATTCTAGGCCAATTTATAGCCTGCTTTCCAAGCTGCCAGTCACCACCCTATAGTGGATCCTGGAATCACCTTGTGGTCCCTAACAGTTTTTACATAGATGAACAGAAATACAATAGAAAAAAACAGCATCAAAGTACATCACACATAACAGGATAAGAACACTTTGTGGAACCAAGTGTTGCTGCATGTGTGCATGTCCACGCAGCATTTGGGTCTAGTCCATTCAATATAAAAGCCAGAGAAGGTCTGTTAAAACCTAAGTCAGATAATGCCACTCTCTTCTAGAACTCTCCAGCGACAACCTATCTTGCTCAGGGTAAAAGTCGAAGTTCTTACAATGGCCTACAAGGCCCACCATGATCTGCCGGCCTCCTCCCTGCTCAGTCCTATTTGCTCCATTCTCATTCCACTGGCCTTATTTCTGTTCTTGGAGCACATTCCCATCTGGGTCCTGTGACTGCTGTTCCCTCTATCTGGAATGCTCTTTCTCCAAAAACCTGCATGACTGGCTCCTTCACCATCAAAGGACATCTTCTCAGTAAAGCCTTCCCTGACCGTGCAATTTAAAATTCACTCTCCACCCCCAGAATTTCTTGTCTCCCTTCCTGCTTTATCACCTTCTAATATTACAATATGTTATAAATTAGATATAACATTAAAAAGATGCATAATTATATATAAATTATATATTGTTTCTTGTTCACTATCTGGATTGAGAAACTCCATGAAGTCCAGAATTTTTGTCTGTTGTGTTCACCATAGTAGCATCTCTAAAGCCCAGAAGTTGGTAAAATACTCAGTAAATATACATTGGGTGAATGATGTGAGTGCGCATGTGTGTGAATATGTGCTGGGTTTCTCAGTATGTGTCACATTCCAAAGGCTTGTCTAATACTGCCCTGGAGCACACCTGGACTATTTCTGGGCTTACTTTGAGGACTGAAAAGTAAGAGTAGTACTGGCACCCGACAGTCCTCATGTCTTACAGACTGGGTGTCTGGAACAAATGAGCTAATGGTAATCACTATTTGATGTAAGTGTGTAAGCGTGTGTATGGGTGGGGAGAGGGTGTATGGGTGGGGGAACCACCAAGGTACCATAAATTGGCAAAAGGAAATAGGCTGGGTTAGGAAATCATAAAATGTTCAAGACCCTCAGAGATGATCTGAGCCAAACTAATAATTCTACAGATGAGCATCAAAGTTACAAAATGATAAGATAGTCTGCCCCAGGCCACATGAAAAGTAAATGCTGAGCTAAAACTACAGAGACTCGGGTCATATGACTTCTGGCCCAGTGGTCTTTACACACCCTGGCCTGTCATAGAAATGAATGACAGGAATCTGCTCTCTAAAAGCCTTCTGCCTGTTCTCTTTTCCTTGGGAATATCTTGAGATTCTTTCTCCAGTTAGATGCCAGTCATCTTTTCCACTCAATCTAGACAATTTGCAGGGAACTCTGTTTGAAAAACAAAGAGCTGCTAATGATCACTACTTCTCATAAATCAAAGCCTTAAAAATCCCTTGCCATAGCAACCGGGAGTAGTTGAATCATCTACTATTCTTTGACTTTCTAATAAAATAGTTCCAACTTATGTCAGGTCCAAGGATATTAAAGTCTGTCAGAAATCAAAACCTTCAACCCTTACTGTCCTATTTTTTATTATAGCTGAGGAATCTGCCCATTTTTGAATTAATGGATTTATAGTTTTCCATAATCATAAAACAAAGCGCTTCAAACCATAAAGCACTAACAAGTGAAAACAGCACATCTTCGAAAGCTGTCAGACACCTTAATTTGGTAGGGAAGCAGAAACATTTTTTCAGGGAGTGAAATTATTACAAAGTGAATAGTTGTACTAATTACTTAGTCCTCAACTAAGCCTATAATAAGCCTTTTGTCCCAGAAAGGCCATATAGCTTGGAAATCTCAGTGTTTCTGTGGTGGCCTTAGAGATTTCAAGGGCTGAGGACATTCATGAACTAACTGTGGCAGACACTCTTGGTTCCCCCTTCCTCCTTAACAGAGTCCTGTTCTGTTCAGGTGTCCTCACTTCTTCAGGAGAGGTTGGACCATACCCATTCCAGGAAGAAGGTCATGACTGGGCTAAGTCCAGGAAGAAGGTCATGACTGGGCTAAGTGCATCATGGAAATGCTACTTCCTTGCCAGTGATTGGTTCACACTTAAACTTGAGACAAAACTATGGACCACGAGTCAAGGGTAAGGGTGCTTCTGAGAAAGACTTCCATATCTTGTATAGGTCCTGAAGGAAGAGATTATCATGTCACTGTTTCTAGGTATGATGCCAGAAACTGCTATTGTCATCTTTCCACCATAAAAGGAGTGAGGTTGAGGACAAATCCCCTACCCACCCCCACCAAGAGGGCAGAGCTGAGAGAACTACAGAGCCAGACACCATAGTATGTAGACCACAGTGCTTTGGTATTTCTTTTTAGGGTTTTCTGTACTTGCGACTAAAGCATCCTAACTCATACAATAATTATACCTTGGAATATTCTGGTCAGGAATTGAGGACGTGTGACTGTGTTATGTATGTTGGTGTTAGCATGAGAAAAGTTGACATGAAGAGCAGGTTTCAGGGACAGCGAGTCTTTTGTAGAGGCGGCTTAACCTGTGACATTAGAAAGCAGGAGGAACCGGGTATAAAATCTGCACCTGGAGTGAGATGTCAGGGCACCTGCAGAGACCAGCATGAGGCACAGCGCCATCCCCATGTGTGCTATTGTCATGGGGGCCCAGGGCAGCCAGCTGTCACCTGAGGGAGGACACAGAACAACAAATCCACTGTAGCCTGCACTCACTTCCTCTAGTGGAGGCCAGGAAAACACTCTGATGGAGACCTTAAGGAAAGAATTAAGAAGAATTTTCAATACTCGTTTTGCCTTCATGCTCCCATGAATGGGCATTTATTTGTATTTGGGGGGCAGGGGTGCCTAGTTTTCAGTGTCTTATGGGAAGACAGGCCATGAACAGCTTGAAGGGGAGTGGGCCATTCTAGAAATTTCTGAAAAGCCATTGAAGATTGAAGCTTATCCAAGAAAGCGACCCCCCAGGGACTCTGTTTCCCAATACACCGGTCTTTACCTCCGATAAGCTCCACACCAGAGCTGGGTCTACCTCCAACCCACAAAAAGTCTATCTAGCTAGAGGAGTCTCTAGGCTTAGGAGGAGAGGAGGACTTCTGTAACAACCTGGCACTCAAACCCAGCAGGAATTTTTTAAATGCTGGATAATTGGGTTCATTATCATGAACGATATGTGGTTCTAGACAATTTCCTCTTTGTAATCATTCATATTTTAGATCTGATATGACCAAACACGATTTTCTTTCATTGTTTAGGGTAAAAGTAAACATTATCAAACCTCTCAGACAGCTACACTTGTATAATATTTTAGTCTTTCTAACAAAGTATGTATGGTACAATACTATGATCTGTTGTGATCAAAAGACGCCGGCTCTTAACAACAAAAGAGGCAGCAGATGATATCCTTGGAAACATCTGCACAAGCATCCATCTAGCGGGGGCATCCAGAGGCAGCCACAGATGCATCACTGGGGGAATAATTCTCAGGAGCACCAGGCACACAGTGGGGAAACTTGGTTTCTGGATGATTCATGGTCTACTTCGAGGGCATGAGAGCTGTGCCCAGGGTTTAAAAAATTGGATAAAAATCTAATTAACTAGTCAAGAGAAATGCACTAATTGCTTTGTCCAGCATCACAGAGGAGACCTGCTGGTCTCCCTCATTCTTCAGTGGGAGGGAGAATGCTGCGGCCCTTAGGGGACACTGGGAAAGGGAGGCATTTGTCTAGTAGAGGCTTCGCTGACCTTGCAAACCAGCCACAGAGAGCAAGTCCCAATGGAAGTATCTGAGAAGGTCGGGGCTAGCCGCAGAAAAAGATGAATGTGGAAATAAAAATGGGAAGAGAAGGGCCCATGTGTGGCCCAAGTTATCAGTGCATATGGATTGAAATGTCTCCTATTTTATTATAATTATATTATGTTATTTATTTTATTATAATTATATATTAACCTATGGATTTTTTGTTTTGTTTTATGTCTGCTCACCTTGTAATCATTTCTTCTTCTTTTTTTTTTTTTTTTGAGGTGGGGTCTCACTCTATTCCCAGGATTGTGTGCAATGGCACAATCACAACTCACTGCAGCCTCTACCTCATGAGCTGCTCAGGTGATCCTCCCACATCAGCCTCTGGAGTAGCTGGGACTACAGACACATGCCACCACAGTTATTATTTTTTTATATATTTTGTAGAGACAAAGTCTGGTTATGTAGCCCAGGCTGGTCTTAGACTCCTGGGCTCAAATAATCCTCCTGCCTAGACCTCCCCAAATACTGCAATTACAGGTGTGATGCCCGCACTCAGTTCTTCATTCTTACTATATCAATTTTTAAAGTAATAGTTCTATTAAGATATAAATCACATACCCTGTAGAGTTCATCTGCTTATAAGTGAACAATTCCATGACTTTTAGTATTTTCACAGGATGTGTAACCATTATCACATCAAATTTAGAATAATTTTATTACCCCACAAAGAAAACCATACCTATTAGCAGTCACTCCTTATTTCCCTCCAAACCTCTCAACTTCCTAGAACAACTAACCTACTTATTGTCTCTTTGCCCATCCTGAATGTTTCATAGAAATGGAATCATTCAATATGCTGTTCTTTGCAACTGGATTTTTTCACTTAGCATCACGTTTTCCAGATTCTTCTTTGTTGTAGCATGAACACAACATTACTTTTTGAGGATCTCTCTGCAGCTCTCCTTGTTGAACTCTGGCTTTACTACTTATGTCCCTTAAGTATTCACTATTTATTCCTTTAAATACAAATCAAGAAGTCCTGACTCAGAAAGTCCATGTGATTTTGTTGACAGCCTTCTATTGCAACTAAGTGCAAATAATCCATATGACCAGTTAAAAAAACTAATTTTCTGAAAACCACTGAAGGTACTTAGCTAACATAAACTGGTGATGGAGTCCTTGTAGAACTGATTTACATACAAGAGATAAAAGAGGGGATACAGCGTCACTCCTATGATAAACCACTTGGAATATAGACATATTCATTTACTTAACAACTATTATTGAGTGCCTATTGCATGTCAGATACTGTGCCAGGCACGGGAGGTCCAGCAGTGAACAAAACACAAAAATAGCTGTCGTTGTGGGGGAGGTATTTTAGTGATACGCAGTAAAATTATTTTAAACAGAAAGGCAAGGTAATGAACAGAATATTCAGGGTAGTGGTTACCTTCGGAGGGAGGGAATAAAAAAAGACGGGCAAAGGACGGGAAAAGAGTACAGAGGAAGAGGCAAAGACAGGTCAGTTTCCTAAGTTGGGGGATGGGTGGCTTTCCTTAGGATTATGTTGTTCTGCTTTGTAACTTGATGCCTATTATGGATATTCTTTTATATATATTGAATCTTTTTTAAATTGTTTTAGAAATGTGGTCTCGCTCTGTTGCCTAGGTTGGTCTTGAACTCCTGGGCTCAAGCAATCCTCTCATCTCAGCTTCCCAAAGTGCTGGGATGACAGGCAAGAGCCAATGTGCACAGCTTGAAAATGTTTTTAAAAAGTAGAGAAGTGGTCTTGCTATGTTGCCCAGGCTGTTCTTGAACTCCCAGCCTCAAGCAATCTTCCAACCTCAGCCTTTTAAAATGCTAGGATAACAGGCATGAACCATCACGCCAGGCATTGAAACTTACATAAAATTTAATTGGAAAAAGAACTACTCCTCTGGATGGGAAAGTATAAACAGTGGTGTCCCTTTGGATTGTCTGAGCTAATTTAAAATGTTGCTGGGTATGTGGGATGCATACTGGAGTCTTACGTGGAATAGAGAAATTCTAAATTAGCATGATTACACTTCAAAGTTTTAAAAGGCTGATGAAAAAGAGCAAGATAATGTATTTAGGGGAAATTTTTTCCAGTTATCTTAGAAGATTATGATCTGTGAGTGGTCA
The DNA here is from genome assembly GCF_000164805.1 of Carlito syrichta. Taxonomy (NCBI): domain Eukaryota; kingdom Metazoa; phylum Chordata; class Mammalia; order Primates; family Tarsiidae; genus Carlito; species Carlito syrichta. The sequence goes on from NW_007248878.1 coordinate 160,928, forward strand.
CTTATTACCCCGGAAATGACTCTGTGGAGCATCTTATTAGAATATTAACTTTGTAAGACCAGGGACTTTTATGTTTTATTCACAAATTTTGAAGTTTCTTTCACAGACATTTACACTTTTGTTTTTTTTTTTTGGAGTTGGAGTCTCACTCTTTCGCCCAGACTGGAGTGCAGTGGCCGCTCCCGGCCACCGCAGCCTCGACCTGCTGGGCTCCGGCAATCCTTCCGCCTCAGCCTTCCAAGTAGCTGGAACTACAGCTGTAGGCTACCACGCCCGGCTAATTTTTTTGATTTACTGCAAGTTGCCCAGGTGGGTCTCGAACTCACGGGCTCAGGCAATCTACTCACCTCAGCCTCCCAAAGCACTGGGATTACAGGCTGAGCCACCGAGCCCGGCTGACATTCACATTTTTTATTCTAACAACTAGCATTATTAGCCCATTTTACAGACAAGAACGTTAAAATTCAGAGAGGTCCAAGTTAACACAGCTAATCCGTGGTGGTGTTTAGACCAGATCCTCGGCTTTTTAGTGCTTGTCACATAATGCCAATCTTGGAGTCCATGGTTCAAACGAACCACATTTATTTACAAAACCCAGGAATGGGTGCCAGAAATGAGTTTCAGAAAGTTACACTTAAAGCAAAAAAAAAAAAAAAATGCTGTCTGGCTGTAGTGGCTCATACCTGTAAACCCAGTACTTTAGGAGACCAAGAGGTGAATTGCTTGAGTCCAGCAGTTTGGCACCAGCCTGGACAACATAGCAAGACCTTGTCTATACAAAAAAAAAATTTAAAAATCAGCTAGATGTGGTCCCAGCTACTTGAGAAGCTGAGGTGGGAGGATCACTTGAGCCCAGGAGGTTGAGGCTGTGGTGAGGTGTGACAGTGCCACTGCACTCCAGCCTGGGAGACAGAGTGAGACAGAGAGAGAGAGAGAGAGAGAGAGAGAGAGAGAGAGAGACAGAGAGACAGAGACAGAGAGGGAGAGAGAAGGGAGGGAGGGAGGGGAGGGAAGAAAGGGAAAGGGAGGGAAGGGAGGAAAGGAAGGAAAGAAAGAAAAATACCAATCCATTCTATAAGTAGAAAATGTATGGAACTCATTGCTATAAGAAAAAGCTCAAGCTGAAACTACAGATGAATTTGAACATGTTTACATTAACTACTGGATGACAAATTTACACTCAACTATTTATGAAAAATAAGAAATCTGCAGAACATGTCTTCCCTGAAAGGCTGCTGTGCATTTTTGCAAAATACTGCTAGTGCTATTACTGGGGTTAGAACACAGAACCAAAGAAATATTATACTCATAAAAAATGGCACTGTCTAACTCAAAGGTGTGTCTTCCATGTATAATTACTTAGGATTTGCCGTGGTTCTATTCCTAATCTTAATTTGATATTAATTATTCCAAGAGAGTTTCCAAGCCCCTGTCAATTGCTTTTTCCTCTGAAGAAGAATTCATATTTAGAAAAAAAAAAGTCACATGGGTTAGTTTGCTTAAAACAATCATAGGGCTCTCCTGTGGCCAAAGTTCAACCCTAGGGCATATTAACATCACACAGAAGAAAAACTTCTGTGCCCTGGTCACTGAGAGTACCTTCAACCCTAATATTGATCATGAGGGAGATATCAGAGACTTGGCTCTGAATTAACCAGGCCCCCAACCAGACTAACAACCCACAGAGTACATACTGAAGTATAACAGTGCTCTCTTTACATATGAAAATCAGCAAAATAGTATTATTTACCTAATAAACATGGTTTAACGGTCTCACTATCTGTGGGGACAAGCACTGTAAAACAAAATGGCTCATTTTTCTATAATAAAGTGAATTTGAATGAGCAACTTAAATCAATATTAGGCAGCCAAATTATGTGTATTAATATCTAAACATCATTAGCATAATCCCAAGTGAATTCTTTCATTACTAAAAGTAATACTAGACCTGACTTTTCATTTCCCTTGATATTAACTTATATGTGATGTAAATTTGGTTGGAAATAACTTTTGTTTGAAACCTAATCTACCTCCGTTTTCTGTGTATACATTCATATACACAAACACACACATACAGACATATTCAGACATATGCATGCGTATGCACACACATGTACATATTCATGGCAGGACGCCTCAGTGCAAAGGCTATCAGACAAGAGTTTTCCACACACGTAGAGAGAAAATGTGTCCCCTGCTTCCCGGGCTCTCTTTCCGGCTTCATAGCACTTTCTTTGGAAGGAGGGATGTATATAAATCTAACAAAAATATGTAAAGTCTAGAATTATACTGAAGCCAAAACAAAAACAAAAGCCATCTAAGCAAGAATCTGACAAAAGTTCCAACCTGTTCCTCCCTATAGCACTTCACAATCACTGTACAGATTCAGAAAAATTAAGGACATCGCTCAATGTCTGGGACTAAAACAGGGAGCTGAGAATCAAGGCTGAACTGACTGCCTTGGGGAATGGAGGATAAGTTTCTGGTTCGGGAAGTAGACAGCACTGCAATCGTGGGAGCCCCTGACTAGTGAACCGGCAGGTTTTGTGTGCCAGATTCTGTAATAAAGACTAGGACACTCTCACTGGAGTCATCTAGACCAGTGCTTTCCAATACAAATACAATGTGAACCACACATATACTTTCAAATATTCTAGTAGCTACATTAAACATTCAACAAATAAACAGAAGAAATTAATTTTTAAAACTATTTTATTTAACTTAATTGATCGAAATATCATTATCTCAACATATACTCAGTATTTTAAAAGTTATTAATCAGATATTTTGCTTTTGTTTTGTAGTAAGTCTTTGAACTCTAGTGTGCCTTTTATACTTGTAGCACATCTCAATTCAGGTTAGCCATGCTTCAAGGGCTCAGAAGCCACATGTGGCTGCCATATTGGATGGCACAGGTCTAGGTCTTGAGAATCAGGCCCTTGGAGGTGAAAGTGGCAGCCCCGACCCTCTGACAGATGCAGGAGATATACGGCCATAGCTATACTCCCTTGCCTCGTATTTTCTTGCTGTCACAATACAGTCTTTAGGATTTATTCCTTGGAAGTAAACCATTTAAGAAAAAGCATTTTACATTGCCGATGTGGCATTATGTGAAGTAATAAGGAAGTGCTAGGTTTCGTTTCCTTAAAAAGCACCAGTTCTGAGGGTGCAGAGGGCAATGATGGGGCATGATAAAAATCTAGGAACTGGGCCTCTGATGAGAAAAAATTGCAAAAGGTTATCATCCAAGTGCTTCTGTGATTCATATTGACCTGAATTTATGATCCAAGTTGTGTCAATAAAGAACAAGCCATGTTTGCCACGGTTTTCTCGTTTTTAGTCTTTGAGTCCAGTGGCCTTCAACATCCACCTCTTTCTTGACAGTTGCTTGACACTTTAAACATCCTTCCACCTTCCAAACTTTATGGTAGGTAGAAGTTCAAGGAGGAGAACTACTTCCTTTTCCTTGGAACTGTCATGTACCTGCATCCTGTTTGCATGCATTTCTCCCAATTAAATGTGCTGAAAATTCCAGAAGCTAATTTTATTTTCTAAGAACCATGCATTTGTTTTGCCCTGCATGAGGGCTTTTTTGTAGAAGCAAACTCCTTCTAACTGGACTGTCTGCTGATGGACAGGTCAGTAGAAAATCTCCTTTAAATAACATGGCTTAGATATGCCACTAGCGATTTCAACCCACACATTCACAATTTTCCTATTTTCTTTATGATGTTTTGGAAGAGATTATAACAACCCAATTTTTCCTGGACGTGAGCATTTTTTTTTTGCTCTTTGAGAGTGAAATTACAACTCACTATATTTTTATTTAAAAAAGAAATTGAGTTGCCATTAGGGAAACAACAGACTGTTTTTTGGTAAAGTGCGAATGAAACCTCAGGACTAAAGGAGTTTACAAACATTTTAAATTACTCCCCCCAATATCATCCTCCAGTTATTGTTCCACAGCTTCCCTCAGGTTTATATTTTAAGAATTACTTTTTTAAAAAAGTAAATTTGCCGGGCTTGGTGGCTCAGCCTGTAATCCCGCGCCTTTGGGAGGCTGAGGTGAGTGGATTGCCTGAGCCTGCGGGTTTGAGACCCGCCTGGGCAGCGAGACCTCATCTCTACAATAAATCAAAAAAATCAGCCGGGCGTGGTAGCGCATGCCTGTAATTCCGGCTACTTTGAAGGCTGAGGTAGAAGGATCGCCGGAGCCCAGCAGGTCGAGGCTGCGGTGGCTGGGAGCGGCCACTGCACTCCAGTCTGGGCGACAGAGTGAGACTCCAACTCAAGAAAAAAAAAGTAAATTTGCAAAATTAAGTGACAGGTAACCTAAACAGCACAAGATAAGCTAAACACAGAACTGGGAGGGCATCGGATCAAATTTTCTATCCTAGATTGTTAATTTCACAATAGTTACACCTCTTAGAACTACTGATCCAGTATACCAGTGCTATCCAAGAGAATTTCCTGCAGAATAACAAAAACGTTCTATATCTGTGTAGTCCAATATGGTAACCGCTAGCCATGTGTACTACTGAGTGAATGAGATGTGCCTGGTGCGACTGAGAACTAGAGTATTTTTAATTTCAATTTAAATAGCGAAATGTGGCTGGCGGTTACCATATTGGCCAGCACAGCTATGTATAGTGAGGGCAGACCTAGGTCACGTACTTCTTGGTGCCTCTATAGGCACAACAGCGTTGAGATCTGAGGTCCATTTAAAAGATAAGTCACTTTAGGACTTCTTTTTTGAAAGTGTTAAATAATTAAATAGAACAGCCTCTATGAAGTCAGACAGAAAATACGTCTGCAAGACATTCTCTGGGGATGATGTTTCTCTTTAGAATGAGCCAGGAAGGAGGAGGGGAGAGTTCATGCCATGGGATTGGATCCTGGATGACAGAGTCAGCTCCAGTTCTACCATCCACTAGCAGAGTGGCATTGGGCAGTTTCTGAGTCCCTCAGGCCCTGATCTTTCTTTCTTTTTCTTTCTTTCTTTCTTTCTTTCATGGAGTATCATTTTGTCGATCAGGCTAAAGTGCAGTGTCACATTCACAGCCACCTCAGCATCGACCTGCTGGCCTCAGGTGATCTTTCTGCCTCAGCTTTCCAAGTAGCTGGAACTACAGGCACACACCACCATGCCTGGTTAATTTTTTATTTACTGTAGCAATGGGGTCTTGCCAAGGCTGTTCTTGAACCTGTGGGCTCAGGTAATCCTCTCACCTGAGCCGCCCAAAGTGTTGGGATTATAGGCGTGAGCCACCTTGCCTGGCCTGATTTTTTTACTTATACAAAGTTGGAACCTGCTAAACAACCTGTAAGGTTCCCCCTCACCCTGAACCTACTCAGTCCAGCTCTTGTTTACTAAGGGTTTAGAGGACTTAAACATTGGTTGATTTAAAATAATACTTTCTGCTGCTGATATTGTATTGTCAATGGGCTGAGGTTGGGTGACTTTGACAGGCCAAATTGTTGAAGCAAGGCAATGATGTAATTAGACCATACTGTACAGACTATATTCACAAGATTAGCCCCACAAACATGTGTGATTAATTATAAATGAGAGCTAGGTATGGCGGCTCACACCTGTAGTCTCAACACCAAATTGAGAGAATCTCTTGAGCCCCAGAGTTTGAGACCAGCCTGAGAAACCTAGCAAGATCCCAGTCTCTACAAAATATTTTAGAAGTTAGCCAGGTGTGGTGGCACATGACTGTAGTCCTAGCTACTAGGAAGACTGAGAAAGGAGGATCCCTTGAACCCAGGAGTTCAAGGCTACAGTGAGCTATGATCATGTTACTGCACTCCAACGTGGGTGGCAGAGCGAGACTGCCTCAATTTTTTTTAATGATAAATGAAGACAAAGGCAGATTATGTACACAAGCAGCTGGTGACAGGCTCTCCCTGAATTCATGGAGGAAAGTTTTGTGACCACTTGATGCTATACTCATCCCAGATCTTCAGCCTCAGACCCTGAAGACAGCCATGCAGGCCCCATGGCAGAGCCTGTGGGGCCAGCACACTCCTAACTGGGGTTTCCTCTAGCCAGGGAGACTTTAAATAAACTTCTTCATTTGTCAGTAACTTTGTGACACTTCAGTGTCAACCAACCACCCTGCACCAGAGAATAGGTGTCCACCTTGACCCCTTGACCAGTATCCATGTGAGAGACAGAATATCAGCTTTCTTCCCCATAGGTCAAATGGAAGGAGAAGCAGGAAGCTGCCTAGAAGGTCTGGAAACTATGAACAGCAAAGTAAACCAAATGTGAGACTAGTGGAAACATCTAAAGATAAATCTGACCAACATAATAATGGGTGAGAAAAGAAAGAGAGAAAGGAGGGAGGAGAGGAAAAACAGAAGAAGAGAGGGAAGAAGGGAGGGGAAAAAAAACATTTGTTTTGCAAATTAAATGACATCTTTTAGAAGCCAAGAAATGCAAATATGTACATTCATAAAGATAAATGATCAGTGGGTGATAGGTGGATGCTATGAATCATATGCCTGTCTATCACTAAGTCCGTTTCTCTTTCTCTGTAGCTATCTTGACAGAAATCTTGATCTTCTGGCAAAAAAAGCTTTTCCAGAACATTCCAGTGTGACACTGCTCATGCACAGATTTTCCAAAATGAATGTCCAGTTACCTTCACCATTGTACAAAAACAGAAGACCTGGTGGAGCAGCAGACGGCCCTCAGCAGGGCTGACACTTGGGCCAGGCTCTGGATGGCAGCTCAGAGAACACACTGTCCAGCTAACCCCTACACAGACTGGCCACGGAAAACAGCCAGTGTTTGCATCCCCCACAAAGTTGGACAAACGACAGGGTCATCCAATACACTTCATGGGGTGAGTGGGGGAACTGGCATTTCCGCAAAAAGACAGTGGGCCCCTTGTCAAGCACTGCAAATACGCAGTAAGCTTAAGAACAGTCTCCTGTCAGTCTCAGAGTCTGTGTGGCTCAGTTCATCTGCGTTAAGACAAACGGACAGTGAAATCTGGTAAGTTAAGATGGGGTGTGAAAAGGCCACATGAAAAACGAGGACCAGTGTTCCTCATCTGGGCGAATCATCTCTCTCACAGGTTTCCTTTTAGCTTTGCAAGTTTTTTTTATTTGTGATTATTTTCTATTCTGTGTGTGTGATTTAAAATAGAAAAGGTAATTAAACCTTTCTGCCAACCTAGGTGGTTTGTGAAATTTAATTATCAACAGTTATCATGACATATGCATTATATACATACACATAATTGAATATGCCAGAAGAAAAATTATGAAAAACCTAAAGTTTCAAAAGGAAACTTCTCAGGGAAAATGTCTGTTTCAATAATAATGACCTGTTTTGCAATATTGGATCCATGGAGTTTCTAGTTCCACATACATAGCTCCTGCCAGGATTGCTATAGTTCAGTTTTGCCTTCTGAATCAGGATTATGGGAGACTTGTATATGCCACTGGTTATGACCCCAAATAATGAGTAATAACAATTCTCATTAATCATTTCTAAAATCAACACCACTATGACAGCAGAAGACAGCATTATTTACCTGGCCCACATTACTGTTGTAGAGAATCCAGAGAAATAAATACTTAAAATCATGCAGGAATGTTCTTTTCCCAGTTAAGGTTTTAATGACTCTGCACGTAATACTGATTTTTTTTAACTTTCATTTGCATTTTAATTTTAAAAGTCTATGTCGACTTCATTTGTATAATACAGTGTGCTTATGTTTTCAAAATTTTAACTTCTTTTTTTTTTTTTTTTGAGTTGGAGTCTCACTCTGTCGCCCAGACTGGAGTGCAGTGGCCGCTCCCGGTCACCGCAGCCCCGACCCGCTGGGCTCCGGCGATCCTTCCGCCTCAGCCTTCCAAGTAGCTGGAATTACAGGCATGCACTACCACGCCTGGCTGATATTTTGATTTATTGTAGAGATGAGGTCTCGCCTGCCCAGGCGGGTCCCGAACCCGCGGGCTCAGGCAATCCACTCACCTCAGCCTCCCAAAGGCGCGGGATTACAGGCTGAGCCACTGAGTCCGGCTCAAAATTTTAACTTCTTATCCTTGGGGGGGGCTCTTTAATATTTCATTTTTTACCTTGTTCAGCTACTAGAAACATCTCCTAGCCTTCTTTATTTATTAATTTGTTTAATTTGATTTTTTCCTTGACTGTAAAACTATCCATTTGACAATCATATTGCTAGTAGGTGAAAAGTTATTTCAGTTTTAAAAGCATATGTGACCCATGATTATTAAGAAAACTGACAAATCAACCATTGTTCATTTCAGAATATAATCGAGTATCTCAGACTAGATTAAAAACTTAAGGATAGGGTTTTGTTTTTTGTTTTTGCTGTTGTTGTTTTTTACGATTTGAAATAATAAAGGTACTCAAACCTTCCTGCCAATCTAGGCGATTGTGAAATTTAATTACCAGCCATTATCATTAAAGCAAAGGTAAAGCAGTTTCTTTTCTTCATAATTGAATATTCCAGAAAAAATTTTCAGAAGAGTTCTCAGAAAATGTGTGTTACAATTAATTGTAACCTGATTATTTTGCTTGTCATATCTCAGTTGATAATAACAATAAATGACACACTTGGGACTTGGGTGATGTAGTTCAACAGCAGCTAGTGAGAGCAAATTCTCAGGAAAATCAGGTAACTTTGACCTTAACACTGAGCAAATTATTAGATCTCTACTCTGCAAACACAACTGAGCCAAAGTGTCCCATAGCTGTTTCTCTATGAGAAATTTAACCCATGTTGAGTTCACCTCTCTGTTGCTGGACACTACAGAATTAGTTGCTCCCTTTTTAGTGCTCAATTGCCCAAATATATCCTAAGGCTTCCATAGCTGTTCCCTCAACCCCTCTGCTACCCAGTCAAAAAGAAAACCTCTCATATCAACAGCAGCAGGAAGTGAGCTGGCAGCTCTGTGCATGATGCTGCTTATGGGCCTAGAAGCATAACTGACCAGAGAAGAAAGGAATGAATAGCCCAAAGAAAGAAAGTCCAGATAAGGCCATGAACTTCCCCATCACCAGACCTTTGCCTAAGCTCTTCCCTCTTCCTGAAATGCCCTTCCCTCAGTTCGCTTTCTAAAAACATCCTACTCATTCCATAAAAAAGTCAGCGGGGCATGGTGGCACAGGCCTGGAGTCCCAGCTACTTGAGAGACTGAGATAGGAGGATCACTTAAGCCCAGGAGTTTGTTTTTGAGTTGGAGTCTTACTCTGTCACCCAGGCTGGAGTGCAGTCCTGCTGGGCTCTGGCGATCCTTCTGACTCAGCCTTCCAAGTAGCCAGAACTGCAGGCACACGCTACCACGCCCAGGTAATTTTTGATTTATTGTAGAGACGAGGTCTCACCAACTTGCCCGCGTTGGTCTCGAACCTAGGCTCAGGCAATCCACTCGCCTCGGTGCTGGGATTATAGGCTGAGCCACTGAGCTTGGCCAAGCCCAGGACTTTGAAGCTGCAGTGAGCCATGACGGTGCCCAGCCTGGGTATCAGAGTATGAGCCTGACTCAAAAACAAACAAACAAAAAAACCTCAAGGCTCATGATCCAACTCATGTGACAGACATCTCCACTGACCCTTCTAAACAGAGACAATCACTCTCCTTCCCACATTCCCTTCTGCAGACTCATTTTATCTGACTGGAATATAGGTTGCTATTCGTTTGTCCGTTTCTGCTGCTACATGGTAAGGGAAAGGATTTAGATTCGTCCTTTGTAAACACTCAGGACTGTGCCTGGAACCTGGAAGACGCCCAAGTGCTTATCTAATAGGACCTAAAATTCAAGAATGAAGAGGCAAATTTTATGTATGTTGGATTTATTTTTGCACCTAAACTCTGAGCCAGTGAGTTGCATTCTGTTTCATTCCTCAAAGGAGTAAAGTTTATTGGAACCAAACAAGTATTAAGTGCCAGGCCCTGTGCTAAATACTCTACCTACGTTATCCCATTTAATCCCCCAACACTCCATGATGTAGGTCCTGTCATTAGTATCAGCCCCATTTACAGATAAGGAAACAGAGGTTTGGAGAAGTTAAGTAACTCACCCCAAGATTCCCAGCCTGGTCAGTGGTGGAGCCAGAATTAAAAAACAATAATCCCAGAACTTCGGAGATAGATGGAATCCTAAAAAGTATCTTCCTCACCTAACCTTCTTGAAGCTGAAGCTTATAACTTACAGCCTGGTACATAGTAGGCCCTTGAAAGTGGTGATTAATAGGTTGATGGAGTGCCTCAATTTCTCAGAGAACCCAGCCTTCCCCTGAGAACCCAGCTGCCACCACAAATAGGCTCTATTCTTTCCTGCCCAACACTTCTCACAGGTGTGAATTGCTTGTGCCATCTGAATTATTCATGACACATACAATGGTAAGTGTGCTTTAAAAGACAACGATTCTGTATTTTTCAAGATGAAGTACCTGATTAATTGGTGAATTAGGCAAAATAAGTTCACAGGCCAGGTTGATTCATGCTAAATAATATATCCGTGAACATTTTTCAAATTTCAGTTTTCACATAATTGCCCAGTTTCCCATAGGATTAAAACTAGTGGTAAATAAAGCAAGAAAGAGAACCATCATAGGCATCTCCATCCTATCTGCAAAGCAATTACCCTCATCTAATGCTTATACAGTGCTGCTCTAAGCCACCGTATTCTTCCGAAGGCAGAGTAAGGATTTTCAATCAGGTTTCTTAAGCTACATCGAGATCTGAAAATTCCGATGCCACTGCAGCTGTAATTTATGCCACCAGTAAATCATGTGATGACACCACCTCCCTGTCCTTTCTCCATCCTCCTTTCCCTCTGCCACCTCTCTGCTCTCTGCCACCAGTTCATTTTCCAGTGGACAGTTTTCTGAGAGGGGTAACCATATGCTAATAGTAAGCCAACATCACTGTATTTTAAATTCAATGTTAGTCAACCCAAATGAATTGAAAAGCAGCAGCAGTGGTTTGAGGCTCCTAAAAATAAGCTGTAGCATTTGCTGAGTTCTCAGAATTAAAACCACAGGCGGTCAACTTGTTGCTGCTCTTAATCAGATATGACTGCTCTGCCTCATAGGCTGCTACTACCAGAAACAAACTATATCGTACAACCAACAACCCTATGTTTTAGATTAGTTGGCGGTGATCAAGAAAGGAAGTGTCATTTCCCTGGAACTATATCTGCCAAAAAAAAATAACAGATGGCTTTCAAGTGATCACCTTGTGCCACATCACAACTGCCCCTTAGTCAAATTCATTTCACATTTATGATTTAATTAGTTACACATCTAAAGATGCAGTTTCCTTTAGGCTTGGCTTGCAGTTCAATGCCTCTGAAAAGATGTTTCTTCCTTTAATTTTTTGGTTAACAAAAAGAGCACCATAGAACTTAAAACAATATTAATAAGTTAGGCATTTCCATTAGCAGTTCCAAGACCTTCTTGACTCCTGGATACTGTACACTACACTAAATATCGTATCAGCTATCCCTTTGGGGTTTGGCATTAAAGTTTTCCATGACCAGAGAGGTAGAGGAATTCTACCTAATGCATCATTCTGATTAGAAACCTGTCATACTCAGAAACTGGTGGGTCTGCCTTCATTGATTCCTACTCCTTCAGATTCATTAGCAATTGTTTCTCTTCAATGGGACCCTCTAATCACCACAGAAAAGCTGAAAGAAATCTTCCCTGTGCTCAACCACAGTTAACAGGAAAAAAATGTACGCCTTGCTAGTGAAATTACAGAGAATAGTATAAGAAAATGTCTAAGGAACCACATAGGAAAAATCTCAATCTCTCTCTCTCTCTCTCTCTCTCTCTCTCACACACACACACACACACACACACACACACACACACGCGCGAACGTGCCGAGAGTCAGAGACTGGGCTCGACCCCCCTTCCCCAATCCACTTCAATCACCAAAAAGACACGATCCCTTCATCCCCACCATCTCAGACCCATGCCCCAAGCGAGTGTCTCCACGGAGCTAATTTCTGAAACAAACAAAGAAAATCAAGTCGGCGAGGAACGAGGGTTTGCTCCCCTCTGCTTAGGATTTGGGTACAGGGGGTAGCGGGCGCGGCACAGCAAACAGGTCGGGGCGCCCCGCTTCGCCCTGCCCCTCCCGGACCCGCCAGCCCCCGCTCCAGCGGCGCGGCAAAGTGCGAGCCTGCCCGCTCCTTTCGCTTCTCGCCGGCTGCGCCCCGCGCCCCGGAACACCCGCGCCCGCACAGCCAGGGCGCCCCCGCTCCCCTACCTCTGCGCTGTCAGATGTCAGGCGCGGAGGTGCTGCGGGCACCGAGGTGCCGGCAGCCCAGACGAGTGTCACCCCGGACGCCTGCCCCCCCTCCGAGAGCGCGGGCGGGACGGCCACAGGTAGGCTCCAGCCATCCCCGGGTGCGGGGCGAGGGCAGGGGGCAAGACCCAGCGCGGCCGCCGCGCCCGACGCGCTGAAACTCACCGGAGGACACCGAGGAG